>NW_019154085.1:36736357-36777660 GCF_002288905.1 Enhydra lutris kenyoni | reverse complement strand
AGAAAGAGAGAGAGAGAGAAAAAAAACACTTTTAAAAAGGTATTTTTAGGGACGCCTGGGTGGCTCAGTTGGTTAAGGAGCTGCCTTCAGCTCAGGTCATGGTCCCAGCGTCCTGGGATCGAGTCCCACATCGGGCTCCTTGCTCAGCGGGGAGCCTGCTTCTCCCTCTGCCTCTGCCTACCACTCTGTCTGCCTGTGCTCATGCTCTCTCTCTCTCTCTCTAACAAATAAATAAATAAAATCTTAAAAAAAAAAGTATTTTTATAAATGAACTTTTGGGACTTCATCAAAATAAAAATCTGCTGCACAGCAAAGGAAATAGTCAACAAAACAAAAAGACAACCCGTGAAATGGGAGAAGATATTTGCAAATGACACTACAGATAAAGGGCTGATAGCCAAGAGCAATAAAGAACTTCTCAAACTCAACACCCAAAAAACAAATAATTGAGTCCAAAAATGGGCAGAAGACATGAACAGACACTTCTTCAAAAAAGACATACAAATGGCTAACAGACACGTGAAAAAATGTTCAACATCACTAGCCATCAGGGAAATTCAAATCAAAATCACATTGAGATACTACTTTATACCAGATAGAATTGCAAAAATTGACAAGAAAAGAAACAACAAATGTTGGAGAGTTTCTGAAGAATGGGGAACCCTCTTACACTGTTGGTGGGAATGCAAGTTGATACAACCAATCTGGAAAACAGTGTGGAGGTTCCTCAAAAAGTTAAAAATAGAACTACCCTATAACCCAACAATTACACTACTGGCTATTTACCCCAAAGATACAGATGTAGTGAGAAGAAGGGCCATATGCATCCCAATGTTCATAGCAGCAATGTCTACAATAGCCAAACTGTTGAAGGAGCCAAGATGTCCTTCAGCAGATGAATGGATAAAGAGGATGTGGTCCTTATATACAATGGAATATTACTCAGCCATCAGAAAGGATGAATACCTAACATTTGCACTGACATGAATGGAACTGGAGGGGATTACGTTAAGTGAAGTGAGTCAAACAGAGAAAGACAATTATCATATAGTTTAACTTATTTGTGGAACATAGGGAATAGCACGGAGGACATTAGGAGAAGAAAGGGAAAAAATGAAGGGGGGGTGGGGAATCAGAGATGGAGATGAACCATGAAAGACTAAGGACTATGGGAACCAAACTGAGCGTTTTAGAGGGGAAGGGAGTGGGGGAATGGGTGAACTCAGTGATGGGTATTAAGGAGGGCACATATTGCATGGAATACTGGGTGTTATATGCAAACAATGAATCATAGAACACTACACCAAAAACTAATGATGTACTGTATGGTGACTAATATAACATAACATAACAAAAAATTATAAAAATAAAATAAAATAATAAAACTACAGACAATAAAAAATTTAAAAACTTTGACTCCTCAAAACCATCAAGGTCATGAGGAAAGACTGAGAATCTGTCACAGACCAAAGAAAGACTGAGAGAGACAAACTAAATGTAAAATGTTCACCTCAAGGGGATCCCAGAACAGAACAGGGTAATCAGTGGGAAACCAGTGAAATTCAGTGAAGTCTGGAGTTTAATTCATAAGAAAGTGCCAATGAGATGGTCTCAGTCTTACTACATGTTCCAGGGTTGTGGATGCTGGCTGCATAGGGACATCTGGGTGAAAGGTACAAAGGAGTGCTCTGTACTATTTCTGCAACTTTTCTGTAGGTCTAAAATTACTCCAAAATGGAAGAGAAATTTTTTAAAACAAAATTTTGATGCACAAACCTGAGTGCAGTCAAAGCACACTGTTATTATTGTCTTAACTTAATCTTGCATTTCTACTGTTTTTCAGGGGGAAAAAAATAACTTTTACAAGACCTTACTCCTCTACAACCAGATACAAGAACCAGTTCTTCTGTGCATGGGTTCCAAAGGCCTCACCTATGCCTCTCTGCTGTTTTCTCTCTCATGACGGAAGATTTCCTTTCTTCTTTTCCTTGAAGTCTTCAAGGGAAGAAGAATCCAAAGAAAATCAAGTCACTCTGGGACATGACAGTGAGATATGTTTCCCTGGATGGCTTCAAATCACTTCTAGCTCTGTTACACGCTCCTCACATTCTCCATCTCAACAAGAATCAGATAATGCTGCAAACATCATATAATCCCATCTGCTTCTAACCAGAGTCTCTCTGAAGGTCAAACCACCCCTAGCAACCTAAAACTTGGAGCAGAAACCATGAATTTATACTAGTACACTCTTGTTGGGGTTGTTTGTTTGTTTGTTTGTTTGTTTGTTTTAAACAAATGGCCTGTGTGAAATGATGCCAAGTAAAGAACAACAAGTGAGGACTAATCATGTGGATTGGGACTGCACATGTCAGCACACAAGAAGGAAGAAAAAAGTGAACCAAAACGTGTAAATGTCAACATTTTTTTTTCATTATAAGAAAAATCGTTACTGTTAGCATTGCTTTTTATGTCAGTTTTCAAGATGTGGGAGAGATTTTTTTCCAGTTTCTATCAAGGCGGACAAAACACCACAACACCAAGGATAAATTTCAACATCAGTATTTCTTAGAAATCAGTATTGACGGTGTTCGCATGCTCTATCAAAGTACCAAAAAAGTTAAAAATAGAGAGCCCTCCTAGAACTTAAGGTGGAATAGAAATGAAAGATTATTAATCAACAAGAAAGACAGAGGAGCAGTCCAATGCCTTTTCCATGATCAATGGAAATTCTGATAGACAATACCAGAACATTGATTTTAAAAATTGAGAAATGGAAAGCTGTAGACTCATCATTTCCTCTCTTATATTCTTTGTCTTTCTTTTTTAAACTGACTTACATAGATTTGAAATCTTTCTAGGGTCAACTTAGATGTGGAAAAATCTACAACAAAAAGTGACCTACTTAGAGCTCACTGATATTTTCACAGAAACTTTAGAGGTCGTCTGGGACAACCACTCATGTTTCAGATGGGAAATGGAGGCCCAAATCAGTAGAGTGGCTTTTCCAGTGTGAGTTATCTAGTGAGTGGAGAACCAGGACTCCAATACAGATCTTCCAGCGTTATATTTGATGATCTAACATGAAACCCTTGGCCTCTTTTCTGCTTATTTTACTTTGGGTGAAAAAGGTAAAATGTCCATATATGGAGGAAGGGTAAAGTAGTTCATTATTATGTTCAAAGAAAAGGCATTTATAACCCTAAGAAGGCCAAAGAAGAAATAGGAAACAATAATTATCTGTTACTGGAAAGCAACTGTTCTATTTTGTACTATTTGGTTTAGGAAAAAAAGTGATGCTTTCAGAGCATTATATTCCTGTTTGAGGAACATTATATTCCTGTTTGAGCCCAAGATTCTCTTACCCTAGATAATCTTCACCTTCCCCTCCATGAATATTAAAGGATAACTAAGTACATAGAGAAAAAGGATGCCATGCCTCTATCTTAATGCCTGCTGCCAGAAATACTCTCAGCAAGGGACCTGTTTTCACAAACAAAAATGTCATAAGTGGGTAGATTCATCTTATGCAAAGACAAGGATACAAAAAAGCTAAAGTGTTTGCATTAAAAATCAACAGAAACTAAAACCTCAGTCTGTAAAATGCTTAGAAGATAACATAAGAGAAAATCTCCATGACCTTCACTAAGGCAGTGATTTTTTTAGATATAATACCAAAGTCATAAACCATAAAAGAAATAATAAGTTGGACTTCATTAAAATTAAAAACATATGCTCTGAAAAAGATTATATCAAGAGAATGAAAAGGTGGGCAACAGACTGGAAGAAAATATTTGCAAAAGAAACATGTGATAAAGGGTTGGTATCCAAGCATATGAAAAGTGCCCCATAGCATATGTCATCAGGGAAATACAAATTAAAACAATATTGAGATATCACTCCATAGCTATTAGAATGGCCAAAATCCAGAACACTGACAGCATCAAATGCTGGTGAGGCTGTGAAGCAACAGGAACTCTTATTCACTGCTGGTGGGAATGCAAAATGGCACAGCCACTTTGGAAGACAGTTGGGTGGTTTCTTATAAAAACTAAATATACTCTTAACATATGATCCAGCAACTGTGCTCTTTTGTATTTATCCAAAGGAGCTGAAAATCTATGACCACACCAAAACTTATACATCGATATTTATAGCAGCCTTATTCATAATTGCCAAAACTTAGAAGCAACCAAAATGTCCTTCAGTAGGTAAATGGGTAAATAATCAGTGGTACCTGCAGACAATGGAGTATTATTTGGCGCTGCAATGAAAGGAGCTATTGAACCATGTGAAAAACATGGAGGAACCATAAATGTATGTCACTTAGTGAGAGAAGCCAATTTGAAAAGGCTCCATACTGGGGCACCTGGGTGGCCCAGTCAGGTCTTGATCTCAGGGTCATGATCTCAGCTCAGGTCTTGATCTCAGGGTCATGAGTCCAAGCCCCACACTGGGCTCCATGCTGGGCATAGAACCTACTTAAAAAAGAAAGAAAGAAAAACGGGGCTTCCTATAGCTTTCAAACCCTCCCTGTTTGTTTTCTGGATTTGTTTGCTTTGCACTTTGAGAGCTTATTCATGTCACTCTGGGGAATCTCAAGGAGAAAGTACCTGGAGGAGGATCTCTATAATGACCCAGAAGCCCTCATAAGGCCTTTGAGAAATTAGTGGAGAAACTTGTCAGAGTCGACTTAACTTATAAGAATCCTAGTGTGGGAAAGGAGGAAGGGAACCCACAGAAAATGTAGGAAAGTCCTTTTTCTTTCAAGTGAGGAACCAATAACCACAAAAAGCAAATAACTGGCCCCAAATTTGTCATCTGATTAGAACCAGATCTTCTGACATTCAGATCAATGCTGAAAACTCCTTTTAAAACGTGCTCCTACCTCCATCAAGCATTCAACCATGTTCTCTAGGATGTTCACCATTTCTAACATGACAAAATGAAACACTCCTCCAGCACCCATCTGTCTCCTTCTTCAGCTGAAGCACATTCCCTGCACTGTGCTCGAGTTGGGAGCACACCTTCACATAGCTCAAAGCTCCATGACTCATGATCAGAGGGGAAAGGAGTTCCAGAAATTAGGAGACTCTAAGGAAAACACCTACCAGACAAAGATGGGGGAAAGTGGTGGAAGTCATCATGACAGTGCCAACTGTAACAATATATAAAATAAAAATATCAATTGTAATAAAAAGCTGTCATTCAAATAAAATGGCATTTCAGCAAACAAATTTGTTTGCTAGCAGGTTGTATTCCTAAAGGATTCTAAAGGAAGCATTTGTCCAGATAGCACTTCCTAAAACTAAAACATTTGCTTTTAGCATAATCGTGTCAGCCTCCTATTTTGCAAATATTTTCAGATGTTATGAGGATTTCCCCCAGACTAAACATGATCCTCTGAGTCACCCAGTTTGACTAATGTTGAAGGAAAAGTGCTCTGGTCGGCTGAACACTGGCCCCCAAAGATCACGAGGTCCTCACCCCACAACCTGTGAATGTCACCTTACAGGGCAGAAAGGACTCCACAGCCCTGATTAGACTTTTCTTTTTTTTTTTTTTTTAAGACTTAGTTATTATTTTAGAGAGAGAAAGAAAGAGAGCACGAGAAGGGGGAAAGAAGGGGGAAAGGGGGAAAGAAAGAGAGGGAGAGAAAATCCTCAAACAGACCCGCCTGAGCACAGAGCCTGAAACAGAGCTCGATCTCACAACCCTGAGATCATGACCTGAGCTGAAATCAAGAGTCTCAACTGACTGAACCACCCAGGCAGCCCCGATTAAGGCTTTTGAGATCAGAAAATTATGCTGGATGATTAGGGTGGGCCCTAAATATGATCACAGGTGTCTTCAGAAGAGGGAGTCAGAAGATTTGACTGCAGAACAGGCAGAAAGTGGAGCGACATGGAAGCAGGGGGTCAGAGGGGCGTGGGGAATAGCCTGAGTTGAGACAGGCATGAGGCCTCCAGAGTCCAGAAGAGGCAAGGACATCTTTCTCCCCTCAGAGCCTCCAGAGGGAACCAGCTCTGCCCATGTCTTGACTTCACCCCATGAGACTGGTTTCTGGCCTCCAGAACCGTAGGACAACAGACATGTAACATCGTGATCCACCATGCTTATGGGGCTTTGATAGAGTGGCAAGAGGAAACCAGGTGCTGAACAGGACTAACTTCCACGTGGTGACCAAGGTACATGCCCACTTAAAGACAAAGAAGCAGAGACAAACTTACCAGGTAGAATCCCACAGAGTCAATATGGGGCCCCGGGGCACCCTGCACTTCTGGTTTGGCCTCGAAGCCTCATTCAGCATCTGTTTACACACTAGCCCAGGACACGTTCTTCACACTGCTTTTCTAGGTGCCTTAATCAGGAAGGCTTCAGGCCCTGGAGAATTTCCAAATTAATCCGTGAGCCAAGACTACAATGTTATTGGCAAATAGTAAATCACGTAGGAACCATTTCCAAGCCATTGCCTTTAGATACTGTTATCAATAATGAACCAGTTAAAAACATCAACAGTGCTCAGCAAGAGGGACCCTTCCCAGGAACTTTAGCAGAAAAGGAGTGTCACCAAGTTAAACTGTTCTGCATTCTATAATTCCAGATCTTTGTTTTGAAATCTGGTAGCAGAAAGACCATTGCTGGGAGGGAGCCAATCCTGTCCTTTTGGTCAGAAGCCACTTGGACAGGAGGGCTGCTGTCTAACCGGGTGCTCATTTCCAGGCCTGATGTCTGGTCTCTCTGAGAGAGCCCAGGCCTCAACACCTCCCAGGAGAAAGAGCACTCCCTTCCAGAAGCTCCAGGAGGTGAAGCCACCTGAGCATGGGTCAATGCAGGATAGCTCATTTTGTCCCTTACCTATTTCTTTCACCTGTGTTACCTCATAAATAGAAAGAGCTGAGATGCAAAACCGTGAAGACAGTTGACAATGGCTGAAGGCATCTGTCAGAGAAAGACAAACAGTGGAGCTGCTTCCCGTTTCCCCATTTCACAGGAAACCACTTGCCACCCCGCCGCCCCAACACACACACACCCCATCCAAAATCAACAGAAATTAGTATCGGGCCACCGGGGGAAGGAATGTGAGGAGGAGAAACCATTCGACAGTTCTTGACACAGAAGAATGACATGTATCATCATTGACCCTGCGCCTGCATTCTGTTCCTCTCACTCACCTCTTGTCTTATTATGACAAAACATTTAAACATCGATTCCTACGCCACCCCTGCATAAGCAAATAGTGCAATTTTTCAAAACCAGTGGAGAAACTGAGTCAACTAGCACCCTCAAGCCACAAAACTTATTTCTAGCAAATGTGAGCTTAGCTGTGCTTTACCCCACACTGTCCTGCTTCGTCATTCATTTCATAAATATTTTTGGCATTCAAGAAGGGTGTCCTGTCAGTAGAGGATCCCTATGTCTTCGTGCATTGCCCATCCAGACTCTAAGCTGTGGTTTCCTCAGTTAAAATTGGTACCCAAAACTTGAAAACTCATTTGTTTTGTTTTGTTTTGTTTTGTTTTAAGATTATTTATTTGTTTTAGAGAGAGAGAGCAAAACTGAGCTGGGGAGTCAGGGGGCGGAGGGACAGAGGGAGAAGAGAGAAATCCAAACAAACTCTGGGCTGAGTGTAGAGCAAACACAGGGCTCCTTCCCAGGGCCCTGATATCACGACATGAGCTGAAACCAAGGATCAGACATTTAAGCCACTGCACCACCCAGGACCCCAGCAAACTCTTTTCTTAAATATTGGCTTTGCCTCAAGAAAAGAAAGTAATGTATTAGAGTCCATGCAAACTTGCAGTGTATGAAG
The DNA here is from genome assembly GCF_002288905.1 of Enhydra lutris kenyoni. Classification (NCBI taxonomy): domain Eukaryota; kingdom Metazoa; phylum Chordata; class Mammalia; order Carnivora; family Mustelidae; genus Enhydra; species Enhydra lutris. The sequence continues at coordinate 36,769,850 of NW_019154085.1, read as the reverse complement.
AGTCTCTGAATCACCATAAGGCAGGTTTCTTTCTGCCCTCCAGAACGTCCTGCACACGGAAACAAGGAATGATTCTTAAGAAAATTATTCTCAACAGTCAACCCAGTGATGGCAGTTAGGGGGAGCAGGTTACTTTCTCTCAAGCAGCATGGTGCAATGTGTGCCTGGTTGGCCGCTGTGGTCAAGAGCTGCTGGTAGAGGGAGGGGCCCACAGGCATCCTGGAGAAGCTGCCCTCCCTTCTCTACTCACCCACCCATCATGGGTTTGCAGCCCTATTCTTGGAACTGCACTTCACAGCACCGATAGTGAAGAAGAGTTCGTGTTTTGTTGAGAATAAATCCCAAAGTCAAGTGTTGGAGGGCCAGCCCATAAAGCTGCAACTCCCATGAGCCTCCTGGTCCACTTCTCTGCTCCTAAGAAGGCAGCCTTGGAGAAAGGAAAGGAGAAAAGCCTTGAACCTACCGTCAGAACAAACTAATACCACCTGAAGGAGAACCTTACTCCCATTAGTGGCTTCCTCAAAGATAAGGCTGTAATCTAGCTGTTGGAGCCTTGGAACGCACTTCTTAGTGCTCAGAAGCTGACAAAGCCCTCCTGTGGGGCAGGGAACCCTGAATGAACATTGCCCTTTGTGGGATGCATTGGGAATCTGCCAGGAGCGCAAGGCCTTGTTTTTGTAGGATGGGGTTATTCTGCTCTGGGTCCTGGAGCAGCATGGTGGGGACAGACCCCGCATGATGGAGCCAGTCGGGGGCCCGCTCTGGGGCTTGAACTCAGCAGCCACACAGGTGACACTGACTTCGGTGCATCCTGAGGCTGGCCCCATTGACATTTGGGGTCGCATAATTCTTTGTTGTAGAGGTGTCCTGGGCACTGTAAGTTGTTCAGCAGTAACCAACAGTGTCCACCGTCAATTATGAGAATGAAATATGTCTTGAACATTGCCAAATATCTCCTACGGTCAAAAACTTCCCTGATAGAGGGCCACTGCTATGGAGCTTCAGAAACAATGAACAACTGTACCCGTGTCTTTTTCCTGGTGCCCCCAAACCTGATCTCCTGCTTCCTCTCCACTGCAGATCATCATGACTGTGGACCCCAACATCACTCTTCACCCTCTGTCTCGTCCCCCCACCTCACATCCACTCGCAAGCTCTGACCACTTGGCCCCTGAAACCCTCCTTGACCGTGCTGTCCTCCCCGCCCTCCACCAGCAGCTCATCTTCTCCCTGGGGCTATCTTTTGGCCTTCTGGCCTGATCTCAGCTCTCCCAACCCATTTTCCTTCTTCCTTGTAGCAGCTGGACAATTTGTGTCAAATGGGAATCTCACCCCATTGCTCCCTTGGTTTGCTCTCCCATCAGCTCAAAAGTCCCAAAGTCCCAGTTCAAAGTCCCAGTCCCTACGAGGTACCCTATAACGTGTTCTCCATAACCTCTCCACTTCATCTCCTGACATGTCCCACTTACCTCTTGGCTCACCAGGATCGTCATTTTCCCCGCGCAGGGCGCCAAAACTGTTGCCTTCCTACCTTGGCACGTGTCTCTCCCTCTGTCTCAAACGCCTCTGTCTTCAGATGTCTTCCCAACTTCTGGTTCAAGTTCGCATCTTCCACAGGCTTCCCTGACCTCCCCACACTGGCCCAGACACACCTCTATTGTTGCACTTTCCAACTTTAGCCACCAGGTGGCGGAACAGGGCTGTGTTTAAAAGCTCAGTTCATGGTCCAAGCTGCCTCAATTCAAGAGTGAGATCTGCCTGTTATATGACGGTGGGTAGACCCCCAGAGGCTTCTGCGTGCCTCATTGTCTTTACATGTAAGATAGAGGTAAAACAGAATTTAGATCATGGAATCGTTGCATGGATTTTATGAGCTAATATATGGGAAGGGCTCAGAAAGTCCCCCGGTAAACAGGCAGTAAGAGCTAACCATTGTTGTATCATAATTTTCTGTTGAGATGTCTACCCCTCCGGGCACACCGCTTACTGTTTCATGTTTAAACATGAAGGGCAGAAAGTCCACTTCACCAGAGTCTCTTATTCTCTCGTAGGGGTTTCACATTTTCTGAATTGTTTGCAGCCTTTCCAGTCATACAGCCCCTGCCCTGTGAATAGCTTGCTCAAACCCTTTGCTTTACCATTTCCTCATCAGAGAGGACTTTGGAGAGTTCAGATCTGGTCTTGCCACTCCCTTGCTTCAAAGTCCTGTCTGGTTGACGACTGTCTGGAAGATAAAGTCTGGCTTTGCATGGCTTACAAAGAGTCACGGGGTGGGGGTGAGGGGTGGTTGTTTCAGGATTAACTGTAGGTCATCTCCACCACCTGTGGTCACACACTTCCCCACCCCACATGCCTTTCTCACACTCATCACTGTTTACAAGGCGGTTTCTGCCTACCTACACTTACGCTCTACATGGAACTTCTCCTCCTCATTATATCTCCCTTAGCACCCCAAAATTTCCTCTTCTCCGTTCCAGTGTAGGTTCCATACATTACTCTAGTCACAGTTATTACATAGTCTCATAATTATTGGTATTGGTATCTGACTTTCATGAGTGGATTTTCACATAGTACAAATTCACTCATTTTCCAATAAAGACAGCTTTTGGTTTTATGTAAATGCATTTTTTTTCCTATTAAAATGATGAAACTGGGAGCCAAGTATAAAGATTTGACCTTAAAAGCTCAGGAAATTATGCTGAGCCACAAAGGAAGGATCTGAGCATAGGCCAGTGTCATGGATTCAAAGGTGGGCATGAGTTCCTTTTCACTCTCCTTTCAAGACAGGAAGAAAAGGACTCGGACATGCAAATGAATGAAACTGGACCACATTCTCCCATACACAAAAATAAACTCAAAATGGATTAAAGACCTAAATGTGAGACCCAAAGCCATGAAAATCCTAGAACACAGACACTAAGTTCTTAGACATTGAGTGTAGCAACATTTTTCCAGATGTATCTCCAGAAGCAAGGGAAACAAAAGTGAAAATAAGCTCTTAAGACTACATCAAATAAAAAGCTTCTGCACAGTGAAGGAAACAATCAACAAAACTAAAAGGCAACCTATGGAATGGGAGAAGCTATTTGCAAATAACATATCTTATGAAGGGTTAGTATCCAAATATATAAAGAACTGATACAACTCAACATCTAAAAACCAAATAATCCAATAGGATTTTTTTTTAATTTTTAAAATTTTTTATTAGTGTTTTTGTATTCTTTAGGTAAATACCCCATAGTAAGATGACTAGATCATATGGTACTTCTAGTTTTAATTTTCTGAGGAACCTCCATACTGTCTTCCGAGTGGTTACATCAGCTTGCATTCTCACCAATAGTGCAAGAGAGTTCCCTTTTTTTTTTTTTAATTTATTTGATAGACAAGTAGGCAGAGAGGCACGCAGAGAGAGAAAGGAAGGGAAGCAGGCTCCCCGCCGAGCAGAGAGCCCAATGCGGGGCACGATCCCAGAACCCTGGGATCATGACCTGAGCCAAAGGCAGAGGCTTTAACCCACTGAGCCACCCAGGCGCCCCGAGGTTTCCCTTTTCTCTGGATCCCTACCAACACCTGTTGTTTCTTGCCTTCTTGACGATAGCCATTCTGATAGGTGTGATATCTCATTGAGGTTTTGATTTTCACTTCCTCAGTGATTAAGACTATAATGATGTATGAGAATCTTTTCATGTACCTGTATGTCTTCTTTGGAAAAATATCTGTTTATGTCTTCTGCCCAGTTTTCAGTTGGATTATTTGGGGTTTATTGAGATGTGTGAGTTCTTTATATATTTTGGATATCAGTCTCTTATCAGACATATAACTTACAAATATTTGGTACCATTCAGTAAGTTGCTTTTTCATATTCCTGATAGTTTCTTTCTCTATGTAAAAGATTTTTAGTTTGATGTAGTCCCACTTGTTTATTTTTATTTTTGTTTCCTTTGCTTTTGGTGTCTGATTCAAAAAATCACCACCAAGACCTAGGTCAAGGAGCTTACTCCCTATGTTTTCTTCTAAAAGTCTTATGGTTTCAGGCTTTATGTTCAAGTTTTTAATCCATTTTGAGTTTTGCAGATGGTATAAGATAATGGTCTAGTTTTCTTCTTTTGCATATAGCATAAAATAGTTTTCTTCTTTTCCCAACACAACCTATTGAATAGACTATCCTTTCCCCATTGCATATTTTTGGTTCCTTTGTCTTAAATTAATTGACCATATATGCACAGATTTATTTCTGGAGTCCTTATTCTGTTCCATAGACCTAGTGTCTGATCTTTTTGCTAATATTATAATGCTTCAATTACTATAGCATTGAAATTTACAACATAGTTTTAAATCAGAAAGCGTGATACCTCCAGCTTTGTCCTCCTTTCTCAAGATAGCTTTGACTATTTGGGGTTTTTCTGTGGGTGTGTGCTTTCATACAAATTTTAGGATTATTTGTTCTTTCTGTGGAAAAAATGCCATTGATATTTTGATTTTACTGAATCTGTAGATTGTTTTCCGTAGTATTGACATTTTAACAACATTGGTTCTTCCAGTCAATGAGCACAGAATATCTTCCTAGTTATTTGGGTCTTCATATTCTTCTATTAATTATATAGTTTTCGACATACAGGTCTTTCACCTCTTTTGTTACATTTAGTCCTAGATATTTTGTTCTTTTTTTAATGCAATTGTAAATGGGACTATTTTCTTTATTTCTCTTCCTGATAGTTCACTTTTAGTGTATAGAAATACAACAGATTTTTGTATATTGATTCTGTGTACTGCACTTTACTGAATTTATATATTAGTTCTATAGTTTTTGGTGGAGTCTTTAGGGTTTTCTATACATAATATTATGTCATCTGCAAATTGTGATAGTTTTGCTTCTTTCTTTCCAATTTAGGTGCCTTTTATTTCTTCTTTCTAGGCTATGTTGAAAAAAAAAAAAGTAGTGAAAGTAGACATCCTCATCTTGATCCTGATCTTAAAGAAAAGACTTTGAATTTTTCACTGTTGAGTATGATGTTAGCTGTGGAATTGTCATATATGGCCTTTATTATGTTGAGGTGCTTTCCCTCTATACCCACTTTGTTGAGAGTTTTTATCATAAATAGAAGCTAAATTTTGTAAAATGCTTTTCCTGCAACTATTGAGATGATTATATGATTATTCTTCATTTTGTTAACGTGGTTTATCACACTGATTGATTTGCAGATGTCAAGCCATTCTTGCATCCCTGAAACAAATCCCACTTGATCATGGTGTACAATCTATTTTTATAACCCTATTCTATTTTTTAAACTGAAGTGTAGTTGACATAAAATCTTATATTAGTTTTAGGTCCAGTATAATATTTTTAATGTATTGTTGAATTTGGTTAGCTAGCATTTTGTTGAGGATTTTTGCACCTATGTGCATCAGGGATATTGGCCTATAATTTTCATGTGGCATCCTTGTCTGGTTTTGGTATCAAACTAATGCTGGCATCATAAGATGAATTTGGAAGAGTTCCCTTCTCTTCCACTTCTTGCAAGACTTTGAGAAGGATTAGCATTAATTCTTTTTAAATATTAGATAGAATTTGACAATGAAGCCAAGTGGTCCTGGACTTTGGTTTGTAGGAAGGTTTTTGATTACTGATCCAATCTCTGTACTAGTAATCAGTCTGTTCAGATTTCCTTTTTCACCATGATTCAGCCTCTTGGGATCTATGTTTCTAGGAATTTGTCCCTTGCTTCTAGGTTGTCCAATTTGCTGGCGTATAATTGTTCATAGTGGTCCCTAATTATCCTTTGTGTTTCTGTGGTATCAGTTGTAATGTCTCTTTCATTTCAAATTTAAGTTGTTATCAACTTAACATAAATTGTTTTATATATAAATTACTATATGTAAACCTTGTCATAACCACAAAGCAAAAGCCTATAGTAAAGATACAAAAATTAAAGAGAAAGGAACATAAGCATACCTCTAAAGAAAACCATCAGGGGCACCTGGATGGCTCAGTCAGTTGAGCATCTGACTCTTGATTTAAGCTCAGGTCATGATCTTAGGGCCATGAAATCGAGCCCCACAACAGTCTCCACACTGAGCATGGAACCTGCTTAGGCTTCTCTCTGTCCCTCTGCCCCTCCCTCCCTACCTCACGTGCATGTGTACTCTCTCTCTCTCTCAAAGGAAAGGAAAGGAAAGGAAAGGAAAGGAAAGGAAAGGAAAGGATCAAATCACAAAGGAGGAGAACAAGAGAACAAGAAAGGAATGGAAAACTATAAAAATAGTGAGAAAACAAGTTACAGAATATAAATACATACCTATCAATAATTACTTTAAATCAATCAAAAGATATAAAATGGTTGAGTCAATTAAAAAAAAAACGCCTATCTATATGCTGCCTACAAGAGACTCATTTTAGATGTAAGACACACAGAGACTGGAAATGAAAGGATGGAAAAACATATTTCATACAAATGGAAACCAGAAGAAAGCTGGAGTAGCTATACTCATATCAGGTAAAATAAACTTTGAAACAAAAAACAGTAATGAGACAAAGATGGGCACTACATAATCATAAAGAGGTCAATCAGTAAGAGGGTATAACATTTGTAAGTATTTAAGTACCCAATATAGGGTGCATAAATGAAATAGATGACAAATAAATGAAATAGAGACAAAAAGACTATAGAAAAGATCAATAAAACTAAGAGCTGGGGGTGCCTGGGTGGCTCAGTGGGTTAAGCCTCTGCCTTTGGCTCAGGTCATGATCCCAGGGTCCTGGGATCGAGTCCCACATCAGGCTCTCTGCTCAGCAGGGGGCCTGCTTCTCTCTCTCTCTCTCTCTCTCTCTCTCTCTGTCTGCCTCTCTGCCTACTTGTGATCTCTCTCTGTCAAATAAATAAATTTTTAAAAATTAAAAAAAAAAAACAACAAAACTAAGAGCTGGTTCTTTGGAAAGATAAACAAAATTTAGCCAGACTCATCAAGAAGATGAGAGTGAGGACTCAAATAAGTAAAATCAGAAATTAAAGAGGAGATATTACAGCTGATAACATTGAAATACAAAGGATTATAAGAACCTTTTACATTTTTTGAAGGGTCGTTTATGGTAGAATCTGTATGTCCATATGGTCAAGGATTCTCAATGCAGCACTATTGACAATATCAAAAAACTGGACACAACCTAAATACCCCATAATGGTGACAAAGTTTTAAAAACAATTGCAGTAAATCTATGAGATGGAAAACTTTTTAAGAATTTCTAAAAGATATGGAGAGGCCAGAGAGATGGCATGCAGTCTTAACAAGTGAAAAAGGAAAGTTGCACTGAGGTATATAGATAGAACTTAGTCTTGTTTTGCAAATACTAACTGTATGTTAGTATATGTGTAGACAAAAAAAAATCTGAGTGTAGCTACCGAATGTAAAGGTGATTATATTTAAGTGACAAACTTCACAGTGGACTTTTGCTTTTTACTTTGTCCATTGCTGGACATTTCTCCATTACCATGATTTATTTTCATGATATAAAATCAACACCGGTTTAGACAGAGTGGTAGACAGATAGATGTGTACTTTCTCTGTGAGGCTGCATTGCCCTGTGGTCTGTCTTAGCAGAGTCAAGTTATCCAGGAAAAAATAAGATATGACTATTCACTGCAATCTCTTAGCAGAGTTCAAAAATAGGAAGCAAACTGTAGAAGTCAGGGAAAAACATCCCAAACATTTTTACCCTCCAGTCTCTCAAGAGCCTCTGCATCGCAGCATGGCCCACCTTCTCCTCTCCTTACCTTCTGAAAATGACCCATGAATTCCCAAAGAACTCAGCCTTGGCTTTCTTCTTGCAGGGACTTACCCATTTTCTTTCCTTACTTAATCCTTTCTCTGTCCTCCAAAGATAAATTCATTTTGTCTTTCTGGACTTCTTTCAGCTTTCCACTCTCAAAACTGGAAGACACACTCGAAACCTGGAAGGTGGAGGGGAGGGCATGCATATTGACCTATGAATAACGTGTATCTGTGTAACACATGCTCTTTCTCTTTAAAAAAAAAAAAAAAAGATTTTATTTAATTATTTGACAGAGAAAAAGACAGGAACACACAAACAGGGACAGAGGGATAAGGAGAAGCAGACTCTCCGCTGAGCAGGGAGCCCTATGGGGGGTGAGGAGGGGCTTGATCCCAGGATCCTGAGACCATAATCTCAACTGAAGGCAGCCACTTAACCCACTGAGCCACCCAGGCACCACCACATGCTATCTTTTTTATAAGGTATGTTGCACACACCTAAATACATCATGATTCCACTTTAGTAATTTTCCCTATAAAAAAAAAAAAAAAGAAAGAAAACAAGAGATTTTCTACAGTGGTTATCACTGTTTGCTTTAAAGTGCCCACCCCTAACAAAACAGCTCATGGTCTTCTGAAGATGAAGAATAGTAGCTCTCAGTGTTAAACGTTGAAGACACCATTTTCCCTGCTAGAAAAACAGAACCTGGAGAAATGGCCATAAAGGTGCATTACAGCCAATTAGTAAACTTTGTCCTTCTCTGAATCTGGATGCACTCAACTTTCTTGTGCTATGTGCCAAAGGGTCAGCACAGAAATGTTAGATGATTATCTAGTGCACCATTAACTCTTATTTTGCATAATTATTATTTAAGTGGATTAACATTCTGTGTGCTATCTATGCAGGCATCTTTCTTCTCGAGACCAGAACTTGTGCAGAACATCACAAAAGCGCTTCGGCCCCAGCTAGTAATCACAGTTGACAGTCCTGCAAAGGCACACGGTTCCCAGTTAAAATATTAAATGAAATTTTGCTTGGGACTAGTCACCTTCAACCTTTAAGAAGTGACTTATGTTATCAAATATTTCCTGAGAGGAGGTTTTGAGAAAGAAAGGGAACACATGAGTCACTGAAGACAGTTGAAAACACGAGCCCTCCCCATCACCATCACTGACCTAAGACAGCAGAAGAACAGGAATGAGGACTCCAACATCAACCTTGATCTTCCTCACCTATTGCTTCAAGTTAATCCTTCAAGACCCGCTCCTGGGTCAGTTCAGACAACTGTTCCTCATAAATTAGCACCATCAGGGGCACCTGGGTGGCTCAGTCATTAAGCGTCTGCCTTCAGCTCATGTCATGACCTTAGGGTACAGGGATCAAGCCCAGCATCAGGGCTCCCTGCTCAGCGGGAAGCCTGCTTCTCCCTCTCCCACACCCCCTGCTTGTGTTCCCTCTCTCACTGTGTCTCTAATAAATAAATAAAATCTATAAAAATTAATAAATAAGTAAATAAATAAATAAGCTGGCACCACCAGGAAACACAGCACCCCTGCTCACATCTAAGCAGACGGAGGCACCGATATCTGAGCCTGCAGAAAGCTTTTGGTTATGGGATGTGCTAAGTGTCCTCCTTTGTAAAGTGTAGACTGAAAGATGGAATTAGTGCTCAGTGACTCCTAAACATGTCAAAGAAGGTTGTCGTGATCCGAGTCTAAACCAAAAAATGTCCAATGAAAAGAGAGTTGTCCTTGAATGCAGAATATGCTGTGACAGTGTGATTGTGAAGATATACACATAACAAGCTATTTTTGAAAACTAATGAAGCTATATTTTTCATTGTGGAAAGAACCAAGATGCCCTTCAACGGACAAATGGATAAGGAAGATGTGGTCCATATACACTATGGATATTATGCCTCCATCAGAAAGGATGAATACCCAACTTTTGTAGCAACATGGATGGGACTGGAAGAGATTATGCTGAGTGAAATAAGTCAAGCAGAGAGAGTCAATTATCATATGGTTTCACTTATTTGTGGAGCATAACAAATAGCATGGAGGACAAGGGGAGATGGAGAGCAGAAGGGAGTTGAGGGAAATTGGAGGGGGAGGTGAACCATGAGAGACTATGGACTCTGAAAAACAATCTGAGGGTTTCGAAGGGACGGGGGGTGGGAGGTTGGGGGATCCAGGTGGTGGGTATTAGAGAGGGCACGGATTGCATGGAGCACTGGGTGTGGTGCAAAAACAATGAATACTGTTACGCTGAAAAGAAATAAAAAATTTAAAAAAAAAAGAAAGAAGAACTACATTTTCTTGACAGGGAGGAGCATTTGTTTTTTCAAGTGAAGGTAACTTGCATTATCATGATAATTCTATTTCAATATCCTTATACTGATTTTTTAAGGTAAAGTATCACCCTTCCAAACCATTTGTAATCTCATTAAGGCATTCATCTAATGAAATACTTTAAATTACTTTCCCAGATAATGCCAGAACATAATGACATAAAAATGGCCCTATCATGTACTCCCACTGGATTTTTATTGCAATCTTTCATTTAGATGTATAGAAAAATAAAAAGGAAAGTTGTTTATATGTACTGAAAAAAAAAAAAAAAAAGCTGCCAGAAAAGTTATTTGTATCTGGGACAAAATTAAAGAAAAAAAAATATATTTTTCTAAACACTGTATTCATTTATTAGTTATGTGCCACTTTATTCCATATATATATATATACCTATATACATACATATATTTCACATATACACCTATATTTCATATATACATATATTTCAAATATATACATATATTTCATATATATGTATATACATATATATGATTTTTTTCAAGTGTTGAAATAAAAATGAAGGAATGACAAGGAAAGAAAAGAAGGAGTGAAGTCAAGAGTGAGTTTCATTCAGAAAAAGGACATCATGACATCTTAATAAGAAATCTCAAATTCAGGGGCGCCTGGGTGGCTCAGTTGTTAACTGCTTTCAGCTCAGGTCATGATCTCAGTGTTCTGGGATCAAGCCCCACATTGGGCCCCCTGCTCAGTGAGGAGCCTGCTTCTCTCTCTGCCTTTCTCCCTACTTGTGCTCTCTCTCTCTCTCTCTCAAATAAACAAATAAAAACCTAAATAAATAAATAAATAAATCTCAAATTTGGATTTGATATCTCCAAAAGCAGTCGCTGTAAAACAAGAATGAAAACATATTATGGAGTTGTAGTTTGGGTTTTTGAGACCAGTCACAGCATGAGATGACATAGAGACAGATGGCTACACCTCCAATCAGATCTTAGGACAAGAGGTGGTCCTGTGTGCATGTCTTGAGGGCCTTTGGTCAAACCATTTTTCTCTTCCATTTGAATGGACACTATTCAAAAGTCTTTGTTAGCAAATATGGCCTTGAGAGATGGCTAAGTGGGATGAGAGAAAAACAATTTTAAAAATATGAAAAAAGATGTCTACTTTAAAGAAGAATTTACATAGATCATTGAAAATAATGACATCTGAATTTCCACAAGACTACTAAAACCTACCTCTCTGAACAAGACAAAAGGTAATTTATCGTGGTACAGGTGAAGTTCCTCTTTTCCAATCTTACCTGCCTCTCTTTGGCATTATGCCCAATTTAGTGTTTGGAGGAATTATTGGGTCCATTTTTCACTGTGCATCAAAATAAGGTAGATGGAAGAAGAGGGGAAATGCACATAAAGAATGGATTTTCATAACATATGCATTTTTCCTATGCATATGTTAGAAGAAAGAAAACTGCTCGGGGGAGACCAATAGGAACCAATCAGAGAAGCTGAATTCTGGGAAGCTCCAGCAAAGGCAAGTAGCTACCAACATTTTCCTTGACTGAAGTGCTTGCTTATTCATATTCCACTTGATTTCACAAAGGACTTGAGATGGCTTATAAAAAGAACACTAAGAAAGATAAAGAGTTGAAACATGATGAAAGGGAGCCTTGGAGCTATGTGAGACACACTAAGAAGAAAAACTAATATGGAAATACAGACATTACGCAGTCGGACTCCTCACTGGAGTGTGCAGAAAAGTTGATGTAAGCATCTTCCCAACCACAGTCAGGCAGAGAAATGCTATGAGACCCATGTAACATTTTACCCATAGTGTGTTAAGTACACACACAAGAAATGTGTTCAGAAGATAACTTGCAGGGAGGGACACTAGACTATGACCTCCTTTCAAAAGCTCGACCAGCTGATGCCTTCTTGGGCCCAAAAAGGCAATCATAGGGACGCCTGGGTGGCTCATTTGGTTAAGTGTCTGACTCTTGGTTTCGGCTCAGGTCATGATCTCGGGGTTGTGGGATCCAGCCCTATGTGAACCCCATGCTTAGCAGGAAATCCTCTTCCCCTCCCTCCACATGCCCAGGCACACTTATGTGTATTCTCAAATAAATATGTTTCTGAAAAAAAGAGAGAAAATTATAAAGTTGCTGTGCCTTTCATGAACAGACATTTCTCCAAAGAAGACATACAGAGGGCCAACAGATACATGAAAAGATGTTCAACATCACTCTTTATCAGGGAAATGCAAATCAAAACCACAATGAGACCCCCGGCACCTGTCAGAATGGCTAAAATCAACAACACAAAAACAAGGGTTGGCAAGGATGTGGAGAAAAAGGAATGTGCCACTGTTGGAGGGAATGCAAACTGGTGCAGCCACTGTGGAAAAGAGTATGTTGGAGGGTCCTCAGAAAGTTCAACGTAGAACTATCCTACTCCAGCAATTGCACTACTGGGTATTTATCCAAAGGATCCAAAAACACTAATTCAAAGGGATACAAGCACCCCTATGTTTACTGCAGGATTAATTACAAGCCAAATTATGGAAACAGCTCATGTGTCCATCAGTAGATGAGTGGATAAAGAAGATATGGTATGCATGTACAATGGAATATTACTAAGTTGTAAAACAGAATGAAATATTGCCATTTGCAACAACAGTGATGGAGCTAGAGGGTATAATGCTGAGCAAAATAAGTTAGAGACAAGTACCACATGATTTCACTCCTATGTGAAATTCAAGAAATAAAACAAATGAATAGGGGAAAAATTAAAAGACAAACTAAAAAACAGACTTTCAACTATAGAGAGCAAACAGATGGTGACCAGAAGGGAGGCAGGGGTAGGGGAAGTATGTGAAGGAGACTGACAGTATACTTACCTTCACAAGCACCAGGTGATATATGGAACTGTTGAATCACTATATTGCACAACTGAAATTAATATAACACTGTATGTTAACTACGCCGTCACTGACTTTTTTTTTTAAGTTGTGTCTTCCTCTTTTTAAAAATAATTTTTAAAGTAATTTCATTGTCTTGCTGTATCTACTCACTGTTGATGAGTTCTATATCCCTCGGTTGTATCTCATTCATGTTTTGTTTCATCTTTCCCTCTACTGGGAATCAATTTGTTTAACTTTTTTAAATTAACCTTGCATTTTTTAAAATTATCAACAACTACACATACATTTTCAAGTACCCCTTTCTTAGTTAATCATACCAAATTCTTTAAAATGCTCAATTTCTTATTTATAAAATTGTTCTATGAAATATTTTTTAAAAAGAAAGCTGCCTGGCTCATTTTATAAGGCAAGTGTTAATATTGATTCTAAACTAGGTAGGGACCATGCCAAAAAAAAAAAAAAAATGTGTAGGGCCATTTCACTTATAAAATTCACAACTTTGATGGACTGAGGAGAAAAGTTAAGACTACTTCAACTTATACAGAAAAATACATCTCATAAAACTTGATAGCTTTTTATTTTTTTTTTTAAAGAGTACCCCTTAGCAACCTAGAAATGTTCCAGTAATCTACAATGAACATTATATTTAATGGAGAGGCTTTAGGTATATTGCCATTACTATCAGGAGCAAGACAAAGATACCTAGAAATAGTAATGCAATCAACTAAGAAATCATTAGTGCTAATGACAGAGCTCTTCACAGTGACCACATATAGGACCAAATGAAAGAAATCAATAGCAATTCTTTATATGTTACTCTTAAATGCAGGGTACTTAACCCCTGTATTAGTTTCCTAGGGCTGCTGTAACAAGGAATCACAAGTTGGGCGGCTTAAAACAGCAGAAATTTATTATCTCATAGTCTGGAAGCCAGAAGTCAGAAATCCAGAAGCCTGCTCCCTTTGAAATCCATAGAGGAACCCTTCCTTGCCTTTTTCTAGCTTCTGCTGGTTTTCTGGCAATCTGGCATCCTGCGGTTTACACCCGTACAACTCCAACCTCTGCAGCTATTACCGCCTGACATTCCCCTGTGTGTCTGTTCTCACTGAGCTGAGTTTCTCTAAGGATACCAGTCCTCTGGTATTTGGAGATAAGACCTCTTCAGGTCTTATCTTACAGGTGGGGCTCTAATGCAAAATGACTGGTGTTAGCCTTACAAGAAAAAAGATGCAAACAGAGAAAAGGTCAGGTGAGGATCCAGCCAGAAGATAACCAACTTCAAGCCAAGGAGAAAGGCCTCAGGAGAAGCCAAACCTCCCCAAACTCTATCTTGGGCTGAGAAAAGAACTTGCTGTGATTTAAGCCATCCAGCCTCTGGTGGTTTGCTACCACAGTCCTAGGAAACTAACACAGTATGCCACTCCGGGCTGATGATGTCCTTACAAGAAGTAAATTAAAAAGTCATTGAGTATGTTATACTACATTTCTTAGTAAGTGACCCTTGAAATTTATCTCATATAAAAACTAAATATAAGTGTATTTTTCTTTATCATAATAGGTTGAGTTCAATATCATCTGATTTTAATTTAATTAGTCTGACAAATGTAAAAGAGAAATAATTGCTCAAATCAGTTGAAAAGGTAGGAGATATTTAAGGCACCATGCTATTACTTCAGGGTCTTGCCAAGGTGTAAAGACACTCTCTTGTTGAGAGAACCTCAATCGTAGATTAAACAAGTCAGTAAGGCTCTGTTTTAACTTCAGGCATATTTAAGAAACAGGCCATTTAACCTATAACAGCAAAGAGAGCCGGAAGTCAGGTCCAAAAAAAAAAAAAATTGAGATAAGCCAAATCTTACCTTTCCAACATTGACAGGCAAGCTGAGTCAAACATCATTGTTTACCTGTTGATCCTTCCCAGCACACTCCTATCCTTCTCACTGATGCTCGCCTTCCTCCTCCCCAGAGAGCCAATAAACACAATTCCAGGACATTCTGTCCTTAAGTATAGACTGAATATCCTGTGTCTTGCTTTGGCTGCTTTGAAGTGACCAAAGGTCTTTTGGATGGTAATGCTCTAACCTGTGATAACTGGGATCATAGAATCCACAGAGGGTAAAGTAAACACATGGGCAAAGTCCCAGGAGCCACGGTGGACCCAGAATCAAGAAGGAACAGATGGAAGGAGATGAAGCAAGCCTTCCCAGGAACAACTGTATCTGAAAACATACCATCGCAGATCTCTAGATTTTACAAGTGAGTGAAGAGGGACGCCTGGGTGGCTCAGTTGGTTAAGCAGCTGCCTTCGGCTCAGGTCATGATCCCGGCGTCCTGGGATCGAGTCCCGCATCGGGCTCCTTGCTCGGCAGGGAGCCTGCTTCTCCCTCTGCCTCTGCCTGCCACTCTGTCTGCCTGTGCTTGCTCTCTCTCTCTCTCTCTCTGACAAATAAATAAAATAAAAAAAAACAAAATCTTAAAAAAAAAAAAAAAAAAAAAAAAAACAAGTGAGTGAAGAAATCTCACGTGTTGAGTCATCAAATTCATAATCTGAGTGCATATGTGTGTATATATATGTGTATAAATATTGTGTATAACATACAACACATGCATAACCTGATATGTATATATATATAAATGTGTATAACCTATGTAAGATAACATATATGACATAAACAATGTTAAATGAGTAACATGTAAACATATAAAACATATAGGTTATATACATATAATTAGCATCCACTCATTCTTTTTTTTTTTTTAACATTTATTTATTTATTTATTTGGCAGACAGAGATCACAAGTAGGCAGAGAGGCAGGCAGAGGGAGAGAGGAAGGGAAGCAGGCTCCCCGCTGAGCAGAGAGCCTGATGCGGGGCTTGATCCCAGGACCCTGAGATCATGACCCGAGACGAAGGCAGCGGCTTTAACCCACTGAGCCACCCAGGCGCCCCTAGCATCCACTCATTCTAATAATATTGTTAGCAAACTGTAATGTGTGCTAAGTCTTTTCATCCATACATATTTTTAGTCTACAGTCTTAATCCAAATAGTCTTCTTAGAAATGAATGTGAAAGATCAAGTTCCGAAAAGAAGACCAAAAAGACAATTTTTTCAAGTCTAGATCTTTTCAGGTTAGCAAATCAAGGAAATGTGCCACTCCTCAGAACACCAAGCTAAGGCCTGCTTGGGATTCTCTCTCTCCATCTGCCCCCCCCACAAATAAATAAATACATACATATATACATGGTGAACAGGATCAGAGTGATTTGTGAGAGAAATTACTGTATGATTTATTGGATGGCTTTTTTACATTGTTATCAAGTCCTTTCACCCCCTCACCTTACAGAGTGAGAGAAACGACCTTAAAGGATAGATATGGTCAGTTCCTCACCTATGTTGACCATATTTAATATGAATTTAAAAACAGGCTGCCTTGAACAGTACCTTAAAGCACTCAGAAACAAGACTAGAAGTCACTATGTATCATTACATCACTGTATTTTCCGAGGCTGCCATAACCAAAGACCACAGACTCAATGACTTAAACAACAAAGATTTATTTTCTCAGAGTTCTGGAGGATGGGAAGTCTGAAATCAGGGTGCCAGTGTAATTGACTCCCAGGAGAGCTCTATTTTGACTTGCAAATGGCCACCTTCTTGCTGTAATGCCCTCACAGGGCAGAGAGAGAGAGAGAGATATTGAGAGAGAACTCTGGCATCTCTTCCTTTTCTTTTGCTGGCGCTAATCCCATCATGAGTTCACACCTGCAGGACTTTATCTAAACCTACTTACCTCTTAAAGACATCATCTCCAAATACCATCACACTGGGCTTAGGGTTTCTACTCATGAATGTTGTTGAGGGAGGACATTATTCAGTCCATAACAATCACTGTTGGTATCTTGCCCATTTTGTGATTGCAGACATGGTCCTCCAGTGGTGGGTTTTGTATTATGGTTTTATCACTCACACATACACTTTGGGTTTCCATTTGCTGTTGTATTAGGTCCTCATTGTCTTTCCCAGGATTGCTGACACAGCTTCAGCTCTCTCCACGAACCAGTTAACTCTCAAAAACCACCAGCAACATCCATGTGCTTTAAGCAAATTACCTAACCTCTCTTTCTGTGCAGTGGGCATAGTAATATGGCTTCCATCAAAACACTCAAGTTCTTAGAAGAATGCTGGCTTTTAAGGGCAATGTGAATGCCGGCCATTGCTCTCACTATAAATTGTATACCTGGTCTTGTGATTGCTTATTTCCAACTATGCCCAGACTTCATATTTTGCTTACACTCATGGCTTGCAACCTCCAATATATGTCTTGAACTTTCCCATCCCTTGCTTTTTGGCCTTCTCCTTGAAATATCCTGCCTCAATCATCTCCACTTGTCAAAATTTCACTAATTCTTTAAAACACACCCCCAAATGTCATGTATGTCTTGAAACTATTCCAGTCCATTACCCTCATTCCCCGCCCAACCATGTGGACTCGCCCCTGCCACAACACGCCACATCCCCGCCTTTAGACATGTTCATTATCCTGCCTTGTGTTCGTGGTTATTTGTGTATGACTACATTATAATAACACAAGGCATAATTATTTTGTGTATTGACAGCCCCAACCCACGGAGGAACATAATTAATGTTAGCTTAATGAAAATAACTCTAAGACTAAAACAAAAACAACTGTTCAGAGTTTATTTTTGTACTTTATTAAGAGATTTTTAGGAGAGTATCTGGAAAGCTTCTGTGGCCACAGAAGAGACAGAATATTTATGGTAAATACAAAAAGACTTAATGTCTAGATAGGAAAAAACATAAAGAAGAGAACACAGTAGAAGTTATGGTTGCCGAGCTCAGTAATCAAGAGGTTCTCTCTCTTGTTTCTTGGATGACATTGTATACAATGTCCACATGATGATTTTTTAAATGGCAAAACTTACTTAAATTCTGAGTGAGAACCAGGAGGCGGGTGTCATAAAGGGAGACAGCGGGGTTAGACTGATGGGAGGGAGGGAGCCTTAGTGATGGGAGCAAGCAGAGGCCCCAGCATCACCTGCACACCGGCCGCCTAGCAGCAGCATTGCTTCTTGCAACAGCACTTCTGCTGGCAACAGCACTTCTGCTGGCAACAGCCCTTCCCACTGCCGCAGCCACATGAGCCACAGCCACAGGAGCCACAGCCACAGGAACTACAGCCACAGGAGCGGCGGCAGCAGCAGGTCACGGGGACAGTGCAGCAGCATCCGCAGCAGCCGGTGCAGCAGGGGCAGCAGTTGACCCGGTAGCATCTGCAGGTGGTACAGCTTCCACCACAGCCACCACCGCAGCCGCCACCACAGCCACCGCAGCCGCCACCACAGCCACCGCAGCCGCCACCACAGCCACCGCAGCCACCACAGCCACAGCACCCCATCGTGTCAGGAGAGTAAGGACTCAGGAGAGGTGAGGGGGAGACTCAGGAGGTGAGGAAGTTCTGATGCTGCCTTCTGCTGGGGGAGCCCCTTATATACTGGCACCCCCCCCCTTATTTTTCAGCCCAGTTTCCATGGAAGAATCTCACAAGACCTTTCCTTTACTTCCTTCTTGAACACCCTTGAACACCCTTGCCATAGTAACTAACAATAGTAACATGCTATTTTTAGCACAGCAGCAGGCTTAGTAAACTCTGAGTTTTCTGTTATGAATGAAATCATCGTGTGTTGCATCGTCTGCGGATGGAATGTAGAAAAATGATGGCTAACGTGGAGGAAAAAATGTAGTTTCATGGGCCTGACAAAGATGCATGGGTCTTGGACAGGAGCCATCAGAGAACTTTCACAGGGTTCCCGTGCCCACGGCAGGGCTTTCCCACGATGCGGGGCAACCAACATGGAGAGCCAAAAGCATCCTGACAGCCTGGTGGACCACCGGTAGATCGTGAAGGGCATTCTAAGTCTTCCTTCTCCGGCTTTCAAAAGGTAAGTTTATAAAAGAGGTGTCCGTTGTAAATCCAGGGACAGGAGCATTCTCGGGGGAGTGCAGACCCGCCAGAGACAGGTTGTGTCCCCTCTGGAGCCGCAGCATAAGCGGGGAGATAGACTGGGGGGGAGTGGCTTCCGGTCCCGTAGGTCGTCTAGAGTGGAGGAGGTGGGTTCTCACAACAATCCAGCGAGAACAGCCTTTCTGGAGTCCTGGTCCCAGCCGCAGGCTCTCCAGGGCAGCAGAGGCAGCCATGAGGAGAGCGATCACTTCATATAAACATTCTCCTCGGGGCGCCTGGGTGGCTCAGTGGGTTAAAGCCGCTGCCTACGGCTCAGGTCATGATCCCAGGGTCCTGGGATCCAGCCCCGCATCAGGCTCTCTGCTCAGTGGGGAGCCTGCTTCCTCCTCTCTCCCTCTGCCTGTCTCTCTGCCTACTTGTGATCTGTCTGTCAAATAAATAAATAAAAATCTTTAAAAAGAAAAAATTCTCCTGGCCTTGGTTGGTCTGAATCGGGGGCCTGGCCACCGGTCTTCAACCTGAGAGAGGCACGAAAGAAAGCGAGCCACCCCCACGAAACCTTTCTTATGTTTTGTTCCCTCAGTCATTTAACAAACAGCAGCAGAAACTTCACTCTTGGCCGATGACTTCGGAGCAGGTTGCCCACAATTACATCTTTAGCGTCTGAGATCATACAATGTTTTAAGAAAATGTTAATGAGCAATTGATTCTTGTTAAGGAACAGTCTCAGGGAGCCAGGAAACGCCTATCTGGGTTTTAAGGGGAGAAAGAATACATTTAGGGGTGCCTACTTTTTCTCTTTTCAATCCAGTTTTCACTTATCCTTTCAGAAAGCTTTTTGTAACAGAGAGGTGGGTGGTGAAACCCAGTAGAGAGAAAAACAGTGTTTGTTTGTTTGTTTCCTTCCTTAAACCTATGATGACTAAGAAGTATATACAGAAACATGGGATTTTACCTGGCTCTTGACTCAGAACCCCATGGCTATAAAAATGTAAGGATTGTTCTTAAATATTTCAGGCACTTACTTAACTCAACAGCTGTCCACTGACTACTTACACGGGCCCAGGCTCTAGGGGAGGCCCTGGGGCAAAAAATACATACACATGTACATTCTCATGGGCACACACCTCTTAGAAGTATGTTCTAATCCAAATATAGATTTAAGAGACCAGTTAAGGTTAAAATTAGCAAGATTGAGGGACCAAGACTTCAACAAGGAAGGGAGTAAAGGCCACATGAGACCTTTCCTGGGAAGACGGGTAAACAGCAAGGTGTTGGCTTGGTCTGTAGACTTGATACATGAAGGGCTCCCCCAGCAGAAGGCAGCATCAGACCACTCTCACCTCCTAAGTTTTCCTCCTCTCTACTCACTCCTGAGTCCTCTCTCCTGACACGATGGGGTGCTGTGGCCACAGAAGTTGTGGTAGCTGTGGTGGCTGCCGTGGTGGCTGTGGCGGTGGCTATGGTGGTGGCGGCAGTGGCTGTGGTGGCAGCTACAGTAACCCTGCGGTCTGCTGCTGCCGCCACTCCTGTAGCTTCAGCTCATGTGGTTGTGGCTCATGTGGCTCCTGTGGCTCCTGTGGCTGCGGCTCCCATGGCTGCAGTGGTGGGAAGGGCTGTTGCCAGCAGAAGAGCTGCTGTAAGAAGCAGTGCTGCTGCTAGGCGGGTGGTGTGCAGGTGTTGCTGGGGTGTCTACTTGCTCCCATCGCTAGGGCTCCCCTCCATCCCATCTATCTGCTCCCGCTGTCTCCCTGTCACCAGAATGTCCTGAAATTTTCTCTTCGGTTAAGTATCTTACACTCAGGAGTGTCAGTGAGTCTTCACTTTCTAGGAGCACTAGCACAAAGGTCTCATATAAGGACAACCAGGGGAGAAAGATGGAGAACATCTTGATCATTCATTTGTAGCGCTGGTGACTGTTGTGCTTGGCAGATGCTGGCAGTTCGGCTGACCCTGGGAGACGCAGGCCTGGCACCTGCCCCAGGCAGTAGTTATGGGGGGCAAACTCCCTCAGCCTGTCCCTGTCTGCTGCTCACCGGCTATTCGCCCTGCTGTGAGAGATTTACCGCTTGGGGCTCTGTGTTGGGACCTTGCTTGTGCGTCTTCTCTTTTTGCTTTGAGTGACTCATGATTTCACACCTCAGAAGAATATAAACCAAAAGTTATCATTAAACCAAAAGATGTGAGCCCTTCCCAACACCAGAAGAGCCTCCCACAGCAGCCCTGAGGTCAGACCAGTAGGATCATTTTACTCTGAGTTCATGGCTGTTCATCGGGGTCTGCCTTTCTCATCTCTAAGTACAATGGATTCCTGATTTCTCGGCTGCTGCTTTGTATTTCTAGTTATAGTATTAATAATCTCTAATAAACTCTACTAGGTCATCCTTAAAACATTGACTCCCAAAAGCTTCTCATTTGGTGGTCACCTCTCAGGGAGGATAAACGGGTGGTGTTGAGCCGGGAAGAAAGGGCTCCACTGAGGTTGCCTGCATTTATTGTGAATGTCAACTACTTCTGTAAATTTAACCAACATTATATTTTTCATTGTTTTATCTGTTTCAAATCTATACTATAACCTGAAATATTTTAATTTTTTCAAGAAGGTCTTAAGTAAACCGACAGTAATAGTGAAGCCTACACACAGAGCTTGATAAAATCTCAGGCATCGGGATGTCTATCGTGGCCTCCATGCGTATCTTTCCAAGGCAAAATAATTTCGTGAAAATACAGATTTTTGTATACAATTTAAATTTGACTTGGGAATGGCATCCTTTTGACAAGTGGATTTCCTCAGTTGAATTTAAAATTTGGGTTTAGCCACAAAAGATTAATTCCCATAAGTTTTTAGCCAACTCAGGTCTGCTTACAACCTAAATATTCCCTTATGGGAAATCATAATACTGCTCCTCAGTTAGAAATTTATTTTCACATGAAATGTACACAAGTCAGCTTTTGGAGCTATGAAGCTTTGAGGAAAACTCTGCCATTCCATTTGCATTCATACACACCACCACAATCGGCTTGCGAGAAATAAGCGTGGATAGGATAATGAGGAAGTTTGGCCTTCAAAATCTCTTGAAGATTTTTTTCTTTTTTTTTTCCCCAGTCCCCACTAGCTATCCTTGAAAAATGAATAGCAATCTGTTGGCATGGGCATGGAAAAACTGTCCCTTTTCTACAATATTGGTGAGAATGCTAAGTGGTACTCTTTCTCAGGATGGCAATTTAGCAATCTGTACATTTTTTTTTTTAAGCACATGCTTTTCTTTCAACACAGAAATTTCACATCTTGGGCAAAGACATATAATTGGCAAGGTCATTCACTGTGGTGTAGTTAAAGACCAGGAAAAAAACTAAATGTCTGCCATTGAGGTCACATTAAATGTTATAGTTATACATCAGAATACTATACAGCTGTCAAAAAGAGTGAGATTCGGGGGTGACAGGGTGGCTCAGTCAGTTATGCAACTGCCGTTGGCTGAGGTCATAATCCCAGGGTGCTGGGATCTGGTCCCAGGTCGGGCTCCCTGCTCAGTGGGGAGCCTGCTTCTCCATCTCCTCCCTGCTTGAGCTCTCTCCTGCTATCTCTGTCTTAAAAAAAAAAAAAGAAAGAAAAAAAAAAAAAGAGTGAGATCCCATGGCATCTGGGTAGTTAAGCATCTGCCTTCAGCTCAGGTCATGATCTCCAGGTCCTGGGATCCAGACCCACATCGTCAGTCTCCGTGCTCTCTCTCTCTCTTGCAAATGAATAAATAAAATTAAATTTAAAAAAAGAGGGGGTGAGATTCTTGTGAACTTAGAAGGGCTCAGAAGGGGTGATTTGCGAGCTCAAAAAGATAATTTATGTGACTACAAACTTACCCAAAATATTATAACATGCAGTCAAGGGAAAGGTGTTATCAGCAAGGTGTGCATGAGTGGGGTGGCTGGGAGGGAGGGGGGCAAAATGGATTAGGGTGATTTTAGAAAGAAAAACCTACCTGATGGAAATCCCACAGGCTTTTGGATGGCATGAGCACCCCCAAGCATTATAGTGTTCCTGTGACATCACCTCCCCCAGAGAAGTATTAATGCTTCGGGGAATGTTCGTACCCAAAGAGAGAGGTGCTCCGAATTCTTCTGCTTCAGGGGACTCACTGTGTCTCTTCAATTGCACAAATGGTTCCGGACCTGAGGCTGACAGAGTCCGGGCAAAACTGTGGCTGTGACAGTGACAGTGCCTTCATTGCTGTGTGGGACACAGGTGTCTCTGACTTCCAACTGGCCAAGTGTTCAATGTCTCGGACTTTGGGTTGAAAGTAAAGCAATTTGGGAAACAATCAGGAAAGTCTTATAATCAAGTTAGGTTAATCTATAGGTTTCAGTAAATGATCCACCCTAAACTTGTTCTCTGCAGGTTTTCAAATTCCTATACGTCCTTAAGATGTTCTTTAGTTGGGGAACTGGACCTGCACTGTCCCGCAGATTTCTAAGGAGACACACCCGGAAGAGAGGAGCTAGTCCCCAAACACATTCACGACAGAAGTGAAGATGGTTCCACTCTCCATTGGTAAGAATGCTTTACCAAACGTGGGGAGATGCCACCCAGAGACATGAAATGCTGCCCTCACTTCTTCCCTGTGTCCACCTACCATGACTTCAGACTGGGGAAACTGACCTGAAACATTCAGAGAGAAAAATGGAGGAAACAAGAGTGGTAACTCCCTCCTTCTTTCAAAACATTTTTTTCTGAATTTAAAACAATGTAAATTCATTATAAACAATTTCAAAATACAGAAAATTCTTTTTTTAAAGATCTTATTTATTTGTCAGAGAGAGAGATCAAGATCAAGAGAGCGAGCACAAGCAGAGAGAACAGCAGGCAGAGCAGAAGTAGGAACGCTGCTGAGCAAGGAGTCTGTTGTGGTACTTGATCCCAGGACTCTGGGATCATGACCTGAGCCGAAGGCAGATGCTTAACCAACTGAGCTACCCAGGTGTCCCAAAATGTAGAAAATTCTAAGCGTGAAAGTTAACATTGCTTGTAATAACCACTTGCACCTGTCGTATTTCCTGACACTGCTTTCCTAGGCTTTACTTTTTTCCCCCAGTATTTTTATTTTGGAGAATCACAAATCTACAGGAAAGTTGTGAGAATATCACAATAAGATACCACTCATTTAAGTTTACCAGCAAGGAACATTTCGCCAGAATTTTAGTTTTCTCTCTCTCTTTCATTTGAGAATAAGTTGCAAACATGAAACTTCACCCTTAACAAACTTGACCCCTAGCATGTATTTTCCAAAAGAGATCTTCCGTAAAACTACCACACACTTTTCACACTTAAGAAACTTAATAGTGGGGACACCTGGGTGGCTCAGTTGGTTAAGCAGCTGCCTTCGGCTCAGGTCATGATCCCAGCGTCCTGGGATCGAGTCCCACATCGGGCTCCTTGCTTGGCAGGACCACAGCCACAGCACCCCATCGTGTCAGGAGAGTAAGGACTCAGGAGAGGTGAGGGGGAGACTCAGGAGGTGAGGAAGTTCTGATGCTGCCTTCTGCTGGGGGAGCCCCTTATATACTGGCACCCCCCCCCCTTATTTTTCAGCCCAGTTTCCATGGAAGAATCTCACAAGACCTTTCCTTTACTTCCTTCTTGAACACCCTTGAACACCCTTGCCATAGTAACTAACAATAGTAACATGCTATTTTTAGCACAGCAGCAGGCTTAGTAAACTCTGAGTTTTCTGTTATGAATGAAATCATCGTGTGTTGCATCGTCTGCGGATGGAATGTAGAAAAATGATGGCTAACGTGGAGGAAAAAATGTAGTTTCATGGGCCTGACAAAGATGCATGGGTCTTGGACAGGAGCCATCAGAGAACTTTCACAGGGTTCCCGTGCCCACGGCAGGGCTTTCCCACGATGCGGGGCAACCAACATGGAGAGCCAAAAGCATCCTGACAGCCTGGTGGACCACCGGTAGATCGTGAAGGGCATTCTAAGTCTTCCTTCTCCGGCTTTCAAAAGGTAAGTTTATAAAAGAGGTGTCCGTTGTAAATCCAGGGACAGGAGCATTCTCGGGGGAGTGCAGACCCGCCAGAGACAGGTTGTGTCCCCTCTGGAGCCGCAGCATAAGCGGGGAGATAGACTGGGGGGGAGTGGCTTCCGGTCCCGTAGGTCGTCTAGAGTGGAGGAGGTGGGTTCTCACAACAATCCAGCGAGAACAGCCTTTCTGGAGTCCTGGTCCCAGCCGCAGGCTCTCCAGGGCAGCAGAGGCAGCCATGAGGAGAGCGATCACTTCATATAAACATTCTCCTCGGGGCGCCTGGGTGGCTCAGTGGGTTAAAGCCGCTGCCTACGGCTCAGGTCATGATCCCAGGGTCCTGGGATCCAGCCCCGCATCAGGCTCTCTGCTCAGTGGGGAGCCTGCTTCCTCCTCTCTCCCTCTGCCTGTCTCTCTGCCTACTTGTGATCTGTCTGTCAAATAAATAAATAAAAATCTTTAAAAAGAAAAAATTCTCCTGGCCTTGGTTGGTCTGAATCGGGGGCCTGGCCACCGGTCTTCAACCTGAGAGAGGCACGAAAGAAAGCGAGCCACCCCCACGAAACCTTTCTTATGTTTTGTTCCCTCAGTCATTTAACAAACAGCAGCAGAAACTTCACTCTTGGCCGATGACTTCGGAGCAGGTTGCCCACAATTACATCTTTAGCGTCTGAGATCATACAATGTTTTAAGAAAATGTTAATGAGCAATTGATTCTTGTTAAGGAACAGTCTCAGGGAGCCAGGAAACGCCTATCTGGGTTTTAAGGGGAGAAAGAATACATTTAGGGGTGCCTACTTTTTCTCTTTTCAATCCAGTTTTCACTTATCCTTTCAGAAAGCTTTTTGTAACAGAGAGGTGGGTGGTGAAACCCAGTAGAGAGAAAAACAGTGTTTGTTTGTTTGTTTCCTTCCTTAAACCTATGATGACTAAGAAGTATATACAGAAACATGGGATTTTACCTGGCTCTTGACTCAGAACCCCATGGCTATAAAAATGTAAGGATTGTTCTTAAATATTTCAGGCACTTACTTAACTCAACAGCTGTCCACTGACTACTTACACGGGCCCAGGCTCTAGGGGAGGCCCTGGGGCAAAAAATACATACACATGTACATTCTCATGGGCACACACCTCTTAGAAGTATGTTCTAATCCAAATATAGATTTAAGAGACCAGTTAAGGTTAAAATTAGCAAGATTGAGGGACCAAGACTTCAACAAGGAAGGGAGTAAAGGCCACATGAGACCTTTCCTGGGAAGACGGGTAAACAGCAAGGTGTTGGCTTGGTCTGTAGACTTGATACATGAAGGGCTCCCCCAGCAGAAGGCAGCATCAGACCACTCTCACCTCCTAAGTTTTCCTCCTCTCTACTCACTCCTGAGTCCTCTCTCCTGACACGATGGGGTGCTGTGGCCACAGAAGTTGTGGTAGCTGTGGTGGCTGCCGTGGTGGCTGTGGCGGTGGCTATGGTGGTGGCGGCAGTGGCTGTGGTGGCAGCTACAGTAACCCTGCGGTCTGCTGCTGCCGCCACTCCTGTAGCTGCAGCTCATGTGGTTGTGGCTCATGTGGCTCCTGTGGCTCCTGTGGCTGCGGCTCCCATGGCTGCAGTGGTGGGAAGGGCTGTTGCCAGCAGAAGAGCTGCTGTAAGAAGCAGTGCTGCTGCTAGGCGGGTGGTGTGCAGGTGTTGCTGGGGTGTCTACTTGCTCCCATCGCTAGGGCTCCCCTCCATCCCATCTATCTGCTCCCGCTGTCTCCCTGTCACCAGAATGTCCTGAAATTTTCTCTTCGGTTAAGTATCTTACACTCAGGAGTGTCAGTGAGTCTTCACTTTCTAGGAGCACTAGCACAAAGGTCTCATATAAGGACAACCAGGGGAGAAAGATGGAGAACATCTTGATCATTCATTTGTAGCGCTGGTGACTGTTGTGCTTGGCAGATGCTGGCAGTTCGGCTGACCCTGGGAGACGCAGGCCTGGCACCTGCCCCAGGCAGTAGTTATGGGGGGCAAACTCCCTCAGCCTGTCCCTGTCTGCTGCTCACCGGCTATTCGCCCTGCTGTGAGAGATTTACCGCTTGGGGCTCTGTGTTGGGACCTTGCTTGTGCGTCTTCTCTTTTTGCTTTGAGTGACTCATGATTTCACACCTCAGAAGAATATAAACCAAAAGTTATCATTAAACCAAAAGATGTGAGCCCTTCCCAACACCAGAAGAGCCTCCCACAGCAGCCCTGAGGTCAGACCAGTAGGATCATTTTACTCTGAGTTCATGGCTGTTCATCGGGGTCTGCCTTTCTCATCTCTAAGTACAATGGATTCCTGATTTCTCGGCTGCTGCTTTGTATTTCTAGTTATAGTATTAATAATCTCTAATAAACTCTACTAGGTCATCCTTAAAACATTGACTCCCAAAAGCTTCTCATTTGGTGGTCACCTCTCAGGGAGGATAAACGGGTGGTGTTGAGCCGGGAAGAAAGGGCTCCACTGAGGTTGCCTGCATTTATTGTGAATGTCAACTACTTCTGTAAATTTAACCAACATTATATTTTTCATTGTTTTATCTGTTTCAAATCTATACTATAACCTGAAATATTTTAATTTTTTCAAGAAGGTCTTAAGTAAACCGACAGTAATAGTGAAGCCTACACACAGAGCTTGATAAAATCTCAGGCATCGGGATGTCTATCGTGGCCTCCATGCGTATCTTTCCAAGGCAAAATAATTTCGTGAAAATACAGATTTTTGTATACAATTTAAATTTGACTTGGGAATGGCATCCTTTTGACAAGTGGATTTCCTCAGTTGAATTTAAAATTTGGGTTTAGCCACAAAAGATTAATTCCCATAAGTTTTTAGCCAACTCAGGTCTGCTTACAACCTAAATATTCCCTTATGGGAAATCATAATACTGCTCCTCAGTTAGAAATTTATTTTCACATGAAATGTACACAAGTCAGCTTTTGGAGCTATGAAGCTTTGAGGAAAACTCTGCCATTCCATTTGCATTCATACACACCACCACAATCGGCTTGCGAGAAATAAGCGTGGATAGGATAATGAGGAAGTTTGGCCTTCAAAATCTCTTGAAGATTTTTTTCTTTTTTTTTTCCCCAGTCCCCACTAGCTATCCTTGAAAAATGAATAGCAATCTGTTGGCATGGGCATGGAAAAACTGTCCCTTTTCTACAATATTGGTGAGAATGCTAAGTGGTACTCTTTCTCAGGATGGCAATTTAGCAATCTGTACATTTTTTTTTTAAGCACATGCTTTTCTTTCAACACAGAAATTTCACATCTTGGGCAAAGACATATAATTGGCAAGGTCATTCACTGTGGTGTAGTTAAAGACCAGGAAAAAAACTAAATGTCTGCCATTGAGGTCACATTAAATGTTATAGTTATACATCAGAATACTATACAGCTGTCAAAAAGAGTGAGATTCGGGGGTGACAGGGTGGCTCAGTCAGTTATGCAACTGCCGTTGGCTGAGGTCATAATCCCAGGGTGCTGGGATCTGGTCCCAGGTCGGGCTCCCTGCTCAGTGGGGAGCCTGCTTCTCCATCTCCTCCCTGCTTGAGCTCTCTCCTGCTATCTCTGTCTTAAAAAAAAAAAAAGAAAGAAAAAAAAAAAAAGAGTGAGATCCCATGGCATCTGGGTAGTTAAGCATCTGCCTTCAGCTCAGGTCATGATCTCCAGGTCCTGGGATCCAGACCCACATCGTCAGTCTCCGTGCTCTCTCTCTCTCTTGCAAATGAATAAATAAAATTAAATTTAAAAAAAGAGGGGGTGAGATTCTTGTGAACTTAGAAGGGCTCAGAAGGGGTGATTTGCGAGCTCAAAAAGATAATTTATGTGACTACAAACTTACCCAAAATATTATAACATGCAGTCAAGGGAAAGGTGTTATCAGCAAGGTGTGCATGAGTGGGGTGGCTGGGAGGGAGGGGGGCAAAATGGATTAGGGTGATTTTAGAAAGAAAAACCTACCTGATGGAAATCCCACAGGCTTTTGGATGGCATGAGCACCCCCAAGCATTATAGTGTTCCTGTGACATCACCTCCCCCAGAGAAGTATTAATGCTTCGGGGAATGTTCGTACCCAAAGAGAGAGGTGCTCCGAATTCTTCTGCTTCAGGGGACTCACTGTGTCTCTTCAATTGCACAAATGGTTCCGGACCTGAGGCTGACAGAGTCCGGGCAAAACTGTGGCTGTGACAGTGACAGTGCCTTCATTGCTGTGTGGGACACAGGTGTCTCTGACTTCCAACTGGCCAAGTGTTCAATGTCTCGGACTTTGGGTTGAAAGTAAAGCAATTTGGGAAACAATCAGGAAAGTCTTATAATCAAGTTAGGTTAATCTATAGGTTTCAGTAAATGATCCACCCTAAACTTGTTCTCTGCAGGTTTTCAAATTCCTATACGTCCTTAAGATGTTCTTTAGTTGGGGAACTGGACCTGCACTGTCCCGCAGATTTCTAAGGAGACACACCCGGAAGAGAGGAGCTAGTCCCCAAACACATTCACGACAGAAGTGAAGATGGTTCCACTCTCCATTGGTAAGAATGCTTTACCAAACGTGGGGAGATGCCACCCAGAGACATGAAATGCTGCCCTCACTTCTTCCCTGTGTCCACCTACCATGACTTCAGACTGGGGAAACTGACCTGAAACATTCAGAGAGAAAAATGGAGGAAACAAGAGTGGTAACTCCCTCCTTCTTTCAAAACATTTTTTTCTGAATTTAAAACAATGTAAATTCATTATAAACAATTTCAAAATACAGAAAATTCTTTTTTTAAAGATCTTATTTATTTGTCAGAGAGAGAGATCAAGATCAAGAGAGCGAGCACAAGCAGAGAGAACAGCAGGCAGAGCAGAAGTAGGAACGCTGCTGAGCAAGGAGTCTGTTGTGGTACTTGATCCCAGGACTCTGGGATCATGACCTGAGCCGAAGGCAGATGCTTAACCAACTGAGCTACCCAGGTGTCCCAAAATGTAGAAAATTCTAAGCGTGAAAGTTAACATTGCTTGTAATAACCACTTGCACCTGTCGTATTTCCTGACACTGCTTTCCTAGGCTTTACTTTTTTCCCCCAGTATTTTTATTTTGGAGAATCACAAATCTACAGGAAAGTTGTGAGAATATCACAATAAGATACCACTCATTTAAGTTTACCAGCAAGGAACATTTCGCCAGAATTTTAGTTTTCTCTCTCTCTTTCATTTGAGAATAAGTTGCAAACATGAAACTTCACCCTTAACAAACTTGACCCCTAGCATGTATTTTCCAAAAGAGATCTTCCGTAAAACTACCACACACTTTTCACACTTAAGAAACTTAATAGTGGGGACACCTGGGTGGCTCAGTTGGTTAAGCAGCTGCCTTCGGCTCAGGTCATGATCCCAGCGTCCTGGGATCGAGTCCCACATCGGGCTCCTTGCTTGGCAGGGAGCCTGCTTCTCCCTCTGCCTCTGCCTGCCATTCTGTCTGCCTGTGCTCGCTCTCTCTCCTTCTCTCTCTCTGATAAATAAATAAAATCTTAAAAAAAAAAAAAAGAAACTTAATAGTGATACATGCTACTATGTAAATACAGACAATCTTCAGTTTCTCTATCCCAGGAATGCCTTGTAATTTGTATTGACAATTTTAATAATGTCAACCTGGCTCCAACCAAAGATGTATTTTAAGTTGGCTTTTATCTAGAATGGTCCTCCAACATTTTATTTTTGTCCTGGCAAGTTGTTCTTGCAAAATCACCCTCAGAATGAATTTGTTTGTTCCCTCATGATAAAATTCAGGTTAAACACATTTGCAGGAATACTACACATGTGATTTTTTTTTCCCCTCAGAACAGGCTATTGGAAAGTATGTGATGTCTGTTTATCCCTTAGTGGTGATGTTAAATTCAATCAGCTAATTAATATGATGTCCACCAGATTTTGTCATTGTTAAGCTATTCTTTCCCTTTTAATAACCTTGGTGTTATTTTCTGTGTATTTATATAACAAAATGAAGAGTATTATAAATACATAGGTTTTATTCTGATTTTTGACTTACCATTTAATTGTATATAATTGCCCTTACATTGAATATTTGCTTTTTAGAAACTGTTTTTAATGACCACGTGATAGCCAATTTTGTGTCTAATTTCCTCATATTCACCACTAAGATACCTAAGCAATTAGACATTTAGCTAACCGTTTGGAAATATAAACTGGGATACCAACAGCAACAACAAAAAATTGATTTTTTCCATTATTTTAAAAATCGTGTAGATTTATAATTTTAAAAATATTATGGAGAAGTCCCATGTATTCTTTTTTAATTTTAATTTTAATTTTTTAAATTAACATATAATGTGTTATGTGTTTCAGGGGTACAGGTCTGTGATTCATCAGTCTTACACAATTCACAGCACTCACCATAGCGCATACCTTCCCCAATGTCCATCACCCAGCTGGTCCCATGTATTCTTACTCTAGCTTCTGTCAATGGAACCAACATGCATAACTATAGCATAACAGTGACTTTTTTAAAAAATAAAAACTTTACATCACACCAAATCTCCATAAATTCCAGATGGATTTTTTTACTTAAATATTTACATAAAGATATTTCAGGGACGCCTGGGTGGCTCAGTTGGTTAAGCAGCTGCCTTCGGCTCAGGTCATGGTCCCAGCGTCCTGGGATCGAGTCCCACATCGGGCTCCTTGCTCATCGGGGAGCCTGCTTCTCCCTCTGCCTCTGCCTGCCATTCTGTCTGCCTGTGCTCGCTCTCTCTCCCTCTCTCTCTCTGACAAATAAATAAATAAAAAAAAAAAAAGATATTTCAATATTTATACTTTATATTGAAATATAAAAATTAAAACCATGATGTAGTATAAAAACTATGGGAGAATAGTTTTATATTCCTAGAATGGGGAAGGTCTTGCTTATTTGGCACCAAGACCAAAACTCATAAGAAAAATATTAATATGTAAAATTTATATTTAAACATCTGCCAACAACTCAATATGAGCTCAACATTTCTTCACTAATAAGAAAAATGTTAACATAACTCAACATGAAGTCTCAATTTATTTTTAACTGGGAAAACTATATATGTTCATCTGACAGACAAAAGATAAATATCTTCATATGTAAAGAGTTCTTAAAAATCCATATGGAAAAAATGTACAAAGGACAGAATCACACATTTTTAAAAAAATAATAAACCAGAGCTCCTTGAAAAATGGGTGATTCCTGGTTTGGTCATGAAATGCACAAGTTGAGCCCTAAATATCTTGTCACTCTGGAAAACAGGAAGCTACAAAGTGTAACGGAGTCACATTGAGGTGACAATTTGAGCATCAAAAAAATAATAGTAACTGCAATGTACTGAACACATTAGATATTTTTAAATACATGAGTTCATAATAATACCAAAAAATAAAAAGTAAACCTCATAGTCATCTTTGGAAGATGCCAGAAAATTAACACATTATTTTGAAAGAGGTTTTTAAAAATGGTGGGGTAGAGAATCAGGCATTTACTCTGCCTTTCGTAAGTAAAACATACCTCAGAGTAACCAAAGAGTTGAGAAGAGGATATTTGCCTCTGCAGATAGAGCCCAGGTAAAGAAGAGGAAGGAAAAAGCAGCCCTAATGAGTTCATGGATGTCAGTAGTGACTAGCCAGGGATTACTATATCACACAGAGTGAGACAATAGAATGATGTATCTCTTGATAGAAGAATTCAATACCACCAATGAAGCAAGCTTCTCCAAAACTAGATATGGAATCCTAACAGGCCACTAGATCTGATTACTGGAATTCCAGAGTGTTAGATGATTCCATGGGAATGGAGTCTCTCAACTCCAGAATTCAGCCATGGAAAACTAACCCACTGTACAGCAAAGACAAATTGCAAGGACCCAGAGAGGGCTGCAGGGGAAACTCACTTTAGAATAGACAGGAAAGGCTTCAACCAGTTCTAGGGACACATGAGTCTTCTTAGAACCCTAACTAGATAACTGTTTTTATTTTTTATTTTTCTATTTTAATTTTTTAAAATTTTTTAAAATTTTGTTTTATTTTTTCAGTGTTCCACACCACACCCAGTGCTCCATGCAATCCGTGCCCTCCATAATACCCACCACCAGGATCACCCATCCCCCCCATGCCCCTCCCCTCCAAAACCCTCAGTTTGTTTCTCAGAGTCCACAGTCTCTCATGGTTCATCTCCCCCTCTGATTTCCCCCAACTCACTTTTCCTTTCCTTCTCCTAATGTCCTCCATGTTATTCCTTATGCTCCACAAGTAAGTGAAACCATATGATAATTGACTTTCTCTGCTTGACTTATTTCACTCAGCATAATCTCCTCCAGACCCGTCCATGTTCATACCAAAGTTTAGGTGTTCATCCTTTCTGATGGAGGCGTAATATTCCATTGTATAAATGAACCACATCTTCGTTATCCATTCGTCTGTTGAAGGGCATCTTGGTTCT
>NW_019154085.1:36729756-36736257 GCF_002288905.1 Enhydra lutris kenyoni | reverse complement strand
ATCAGAGTCCACAGTCTCTCATGGTTCATCTCCCCCTCTGATTTCCCCCAACTCACTTTTCCTTTCCTTCTCCTAATGTCCTCCATGTTATTCCTTATGCTCCACAAGTAAGTGAAACCATATGATAATTGACTTTCTCTGCTTGACTTATTTCACTCAGCATAATCTCCTCCAGACCCGTCCATGTTCATACCAAAGTTTAGGTGTTCATCCTTTCTGATGGAGGCGTAATATTCCATTGTATAAATGAACCACATCTTCGTTATCCATTCGTCTGTTGAAGGGCATCTTGGTTCTTTCCACAGTTTGGCGATTGTGGCCATTTCTGCTATGAAAATTGGGGTGTATATGGCCCTTCTTTTCATTGAATCTGTATCTTTGGGGTAAATACCCAGTAGGGCAATTGCAAGGTCATAGGGTAGCTCTATTTTTAATTTCATAAGGAATCTCCACACTGTTTTCCAAAGTGGCTGCACCAACTTGCATTCCCACCAACAGTGGGAATTTTTTTTTTAAGTTCATGAAGATTTAAAAATATGTATTTAAAGAGAATATAAGCCATCTTTGAAAGTAATTAAGATCAGTGACAGTGCTTTGTCTCTCCCGCCAAAAGGCAGGAAGACAAAGGCAGGGACGAAAGGCAGGGACGCAAGAGAGGTGTGTGATACTCCCCCCGCCCCCCAAGTGGCCCCATGGAGAAACGACATTTGCTTTTGATCCCAGATGTGTTCACAGTGGACAGAAACACATGGACAGGCCCCACTCAGTGTGGGAGCTAGAAATACGCCAGCTCATCATGCTTGGCCTTGTTGGTCTGATAGCTGGACAAGGCCAAGGGCTTGTTTTCATGCGGGAGACTTTGAAATACTTGAAGGTGCACAAACTCATCATCGTTTGGAGGGTTCCCCTTTCTCCACATCCTCTCCAATACTTGTTGTTTCTTGTAAGGTTAATTTTGGCCATTCTAACTGGTGTAAGGTAACTGTTTTAAAAATAAGATATTTAGGGAAATTTGAACATAACTAATTACTAAGAGATATTAATCAAAAATTATTCTTAGGGGACCCTGGGTGGTTCAGTCAGTTACATGTCCAGCTCTTGATTATGGCTCAGGTCATGATCTCAGAGTTGTGAGATGGAGACCCTTAATCAGGCTCCGAACTGAGCATGGAGCCTGCTTGGGATTCTCTCTTTCCCTTCTCCCTCTGCTCCTCCCCCACCTAGCTTGTTTTCTCTCTCTCTTTAAAAAAGAAGCATTCTTAATTGTTAGGCATGACAATGGTGTTGTGGTTATACTTTTAATTCTTACAGATTTGTTTCAAAATAATTGGCTATGAATTAATCATTGTTAAAGCTAGGTCTGTGGGAGTTCATGATATAAGGTTAAAGTTGGGTTTTTGTGGGGATTTTTTACAGTGGACTTCACTAATAAAAAAAAAACATTAATTTTCTCATCTGCTGAATTAACAAAACATTGTTTTAATCATATCTAGTGTTGGTTGCAGAGTATAAAGAAACCCTCAGGCACAGTGGCTGGGAATAACTGATAAATATTTTATAGAGAGCAAATTTATAGCTTTCATCAGCAAAGCATGGATAATCTTTGATCTAGTCAGTCCATCTTTAAGAGTTTGCTCCAAGGAAATAATCAGAAGCGAGAAAAGATGTAATGTATAGGTAACATTTATTGAAGTCTTATTTTGTGCCAGGCACTGACTCATTTAATCTGCATAATAACCATTTGGATTCCATATATTATTTTTTTAAAGATTTATTTTATTTATTTGAGAGAGAGCTCATGCGTGCACCCTTGAGCAGAGGGGCGAGGGGAGGGTGGGAGAGGGAGACATGCAGTGATCATGGTTGGCTCTGCCCTAGGCTTTGGCTGGAATTCAGTCCTTCAGGTGGTCACTGCTGCACTGCCCTGCGCACTCTCTTGCTCAGCTTGTCCTGAGAGATCCCTAGGGTTCCAGATCCCACACCCAGGCACAGCTGCCCCTATTCACCCCACGCCCACCCACATCACCAGGGAGCTCCTCCACTGCCGCCAGCCGGCTCTCAGGGGTCCCCGCTCTGCTGGCCTGAGGGCAGAGCACCCTGGGTGTCCACGGTTCTTACAACCACTGGGCCCACTCCCTTCTCTCTTCATCCCAAGGGTAGAGCAAAGTCTTCCTTTAATTCTCCATGATCTTTCACGCCTCAGATTACAACTAATGGCGAGTCTCTGCAGGTTCAAAGATACAGGGCGTGATTTAAACCACGATCAAATACAAGCCAGGCTCTTCACAGCTTCCCACCTCCTACCACTTTACTGCCTACCCCTCCTCTTCCTTCAGGAGGCCCACCAGCATCTTTGCTCCCTTTGGAGTCACAAACCACAATTCAACTCCATTGAAAGAAGGATTCACCTGCCCCAGGCAGGGCCTCACCCCATGTCCTATTCGGAAATCTGTCAGGGCTGGCTCAGATGATGGAAGGTGGGAAAATCTGTTCCCTTCAAGGTAAATTCCACTTTATTCCCACCCTCCTGGATAGGGTCTGCCTCCTGCCCCCAGGGTCACAGCAGGACAATGACCTAAGAACTCAATTAACCAACAGCCCTACCTCCTGATGCTCGGAGTATTTAAGTCCAAGCAACACATGGGATGTGGCCTGGGAATATTACGCCTCTGTTGAAAAGTGCGTAACTCTGTCGTATTCATTTTCACACTCTCTCCTTCATTGGGGGATTAAAATTGAACTGGAACATCTCTTCTAGAGACCCAAGGCCAGTGCTCCAGACAATATGTGATGATTGGCTTGAACAAGAGGACCCACAGTCTCCCCTCCCATGCCCACCCCTGCCTCAGGCAAGTAGATGCCTGAAGAG
Organism: Enhydra lutris kenyoni; assembly: GCF_002288905.1. Taxonomy (NCBI): domain Eukaryota; kingdom Metazoa; phylum Chordata; class Mammalia; order Carnivora; family Mustelidae; genus Enhydra; species Enhydra lutris. Next base: position 36,733,388 of record NW_019154085.1, on the reverse strand, counting down.
AAACAGGTCTACCCAAACAGCTCCAAAGCAGCACAGCAAATGAAATATCTGCCAGGTCCTCATGCCCTGAGGGATTCTCTCACTGCCCCCTCCACTCCCCCACCCGCAAAAAGAGCTTCCTCAGGGTGGAGCCGCACCCATCCCACCCCTACCATTGTCAATTCTCAAGGTACAATTACAGGAATCTTTCTGCAGAGAAAGTCAGGTGATCTTATCTCTAACTCGCCCTCCTCAGGGGGACTATGACACCCACAGCCAGTCTGAAGTTTGCAATGACCTGGACTGACAGTTGAGATGCAATTCCTCGCCCCCCACCCCCACCACCTTGCTGAACACCTGCTCCCAGTCCTCTCCTCTTTATAGCCCCACAGTCCCCAGTGCTCTTGACCCTGACAACTGGACACCTCACTCCCTCCACACTTCCTGTTCTGTGCTCAAATGTCTCCCACCTTCACCATGACCTCATGACATCACATTTTACCATACTTTATTTTTTTAAGGACCTCCATGGCACAGAAAACAAGGGACTGTAACCTCTGGTTCTTAATATACTCCAAGAATAGTCTTCTTTATTTAGTTTGCCAATTATTTGGATAATGTAACAGGATAAAGCCTTGACATCATGGTCTAAAAGGTTCCTCACCACCCCAACCCTTTCTTCTGCACCCCTACACCCGGGTTAGTCCTTACCCTAAAACCTATGCTCACCCTTTCTTTGCTTATCTTTGGACACGGATTTATTACACCTATATACATTCCTGCCTGTGAATACACTAAAATTCATTTGTTCATCTACTCTCTGGATGAGGGAAATTTCTGTTGCTTCTAGGGTTTTGCTGTTTTTGACAGTGCTACTATGAACATTTTTTATCTATCTGCTAGAGCATGTGTGGGAGAATTCCTACGCGCCCTAAGGGTGGAGTTGTTAAGTCTCCTGGAAATAAATGGAGATCAACAAGAACAAAGTTTATTTATTCAGAGCTCACTACAGCAAAGGGATTCTGGCTTGCATTTTGGCAGAGGCTTTCAGGTGGAAAAGGAGAGGCTCCCAGTGTGCCCTGATGGGAGCCTGTGGCTGGAGGAAGGTGGAGGTGGGCTAACTAGCAGCAGGGCATCCTATGTGACTGGTTGAAGGGGGGCATATCTGGCTCTCTCTAGTTGGTCCTAAATTGCAAGCAGGGAAAGAAATCTGGGAAGCTGCCAGTGACTGATCAGGTCCTGACCAGTTGGGACTGATTATTACAGGATTTATTACTTGACTTCCTGGATTGTTTGCTGGAGATAATGATCAGGTTTCTGGAAATCTGACCTGCAGGTAGAAGATGGGCTGCCTGCACAACTTGCTTAGATAAAGGCTGGTTTCCTGCCTGGTGGCTGCTGATTATAGGTGAGAGTTCTGTTTTTGTATATGGTTCGGTCATTGACCATTTGTATGTTCAGTCTTTGGTCTCTAACATACCATATGATATACTCATTTCCTTAGTGTTATTATCTCACTCCCACAACTAGGATGTTAGGTCTATGAGAATGAGACTTTTTATATGTCTTGTTCACTGATGTACTCTTAGTGCCTAGAATAGTGTCTAACACCTTGTAGTTACTCTCTATGCATTTGTAAAATCAGGAAATATGGTGTATCTATAAAAATATCATGCTGCTGGTGCCAATGTCTTATTTCCCTGTATCCTCAAAAGTAAACATTTATCACTCAGACCTAATCTCCTTCCGTTAGTGCAGGAATGCTCCCAGCCCTGGATTATTTTCCTGTGTCCCACCATGCCCAGGAGTGTCTGTCCGAGTTGGTGATCCCCAGTGGTACGTGAAGCAATCTATTTCATATTATTTTCTCATTCCTTTGATGTACACATTAGTGTGAAGGCTGGCAAGTGGTAACAAGTAATGCCCCTCCCAGCAGGCAGTATCACCCACCATCCTTTGGGTGTCTCTGAACACAGACTTGCACCAGGCAGGAGGTAACCATTTCTGCTTGAATCCTGTGAACCCCAGCAGGGCCTCGTCGGAAGCATCCCCAACACTGGAATTTGGTGTGTGCTTTTCCCTTGCTCCCTGTGCTGGGGTTTCCCGCTGTTCTGTTCAGGGCAATGTTCTGAAGCAGTTGCTGTCCTTGAGTACTTCCTGGATGGAAGAGAAAGAGAGGGGACCCGAGATCTTGTGGGCTGCCCGAAACGTTGAGCTGCGCCCTTCTGTCCCTGGCTCTGTCCCTTGCTTTCCACAAGAAACAGATTAGGTAGAAAAGTCTGAAGCGTCATTCATATGAAAGGATACTGCACTCTGAATGTGGGCTCATCAGTTACATACACTGTGTGTGGTTTCGCCTTCAAGGGACACTGAGACATGTGGTCTGAAGACAACCCATTGTGGTGTTTTAAAGATTTTATTTATGTAGAGAAAAAGAAAGAATGAGTGGAGGGAGGGGCAGAGGGGGAGAGAGAGAGGGAGAGAATCCTCAGGCAGACTCCCTGCTGAGCCCCGCGTGGGGCTGGATCTCCTGACGCTGAGATCCTGACCTGAGCAGAAATCAAGTCAGATGCTTAACCCGCTGAGCCATCCAGGCATCCTCTCCCATGGTGACATTTTAATTTTTCAGTCCTTATAGTATATTTTGATATGACAGAATATAGTCTAAGTGAAGAAAGTGTTTGGGTATCTCACAATATTTACTAATAGATTTATTCTCTTGTGATCACGCTGGTATTTTGTGACCACAACCTGACAAAGACACAGTTAACTAGTACTGGTGATGGAATAAAAATTCTTATTAATATGCGGTCAGATTTTAGGTTGTTAATAGGACCAGACAGAAATAACTAAAACCTAAATAAGTACGCATTGCTTTAGGTATTAAATTTCCTCTGACTGTAGACACCGAGATCAAAATCTTATAGAAAAGTGGAATCCGGAGGTAGAGAGAGAGTGTTGATACAGTGTTGCCCGAATCTTTTTGCTGGCTTGCACAGGAGGATAGTTGAAGCCACCAAATTATGACCATCGTATGAAAACCTATTAATGACAGATTACTCATTACTTATTCCAAACCCATCTCAAACAAACACCAGGGGTCCTACTTTGATGGGTGTAATCACATCCTTGGGTGAGACACCATCGAGTAAGGACAAGAGGGGAGACATTGGTGAGACTTTGAATGTCAGTTTTATGTGGTTTATTAGGAAAATCATTGTCTTAGATTTACAGAAACAGAAACTAGCAGAGATTTGGGATATAGAAGTCATAAAAAGAGGAGGAAAGGAGTAGAAACATATTTCAGCGGTCACATTTCAAGAAAGGATAGCATTAACAATCATCACTCTATTTTGTTGGGCTCACACTTTGGTGATGGATGGGGGATTGTGTTGGTGTTTTCCATTTAGAGGCAGGATCTCAGGGACTGGGTGATCTGTATTAAACTCCTTAGCCTGATAACCAGTGTCATGTCACCCTTGGTGACATTCAAGTCCGGGAGGACTGTCAAGAAGAAAGAAAATCTTATTAATGGGACTGTTACCTGCAGCATCTTCCCAGAAGCCGGCCGGCCGCCTAGCAGCAGCATTGCTTCTTGCAACAGCACTTCTGCTGGCAACAGCACTTCTGCTGGCAACAGCCCTTCCCACCGC
>NW_019154085.1:36649346-36724756 GCF_002288905.1 Enhydra lutris kenyoni | reverse complement strand
GCGGTGGGAAGGGCTGTTGCCAGCAGAAGTGCTGTTGCCAGCAGAAGGGCTGTTGTAAGAAGCAATGCTGCTGCTAGGCGGCCAGTCAGCTCTGCCTCTAGCGTGAGGGATGTCTGGGGCTTTGCTCACTGCGTTTCGTAAGACCTTCCTCCATCCCTCCTGCCTGCTAGCTGCTGCCCTATTACTTTGATGTCTTAGAGCTGCTCATTCTGTCCTTGTGCTCTGAGCTTTAGGGCTGATTCTTCCCCTTCAGTGTGCTAGCATGGTGACACCAATTTCTTCTCCCTGTATTTTCCAGAAGGTAACATCCAGCAGGTAACTATTCTCTGTCATCTTTGAAATCTTGTCTCCATCTGGAAGAAAGATAAAGGAGCACTGTATATCGTCAGCCTTAGGGAGTGGGAACACCGGCACCCAGGTCAAACATCTATTTATATTATAAGCTTGATAAAATAAAATCATGATAGTTAATATTTCATTTTCTTCAAAAAATTACTTATGATGAGCATTTCTATTGTACATTCACTAACTTCTTTCCATTTCTATGCCTCTGTAAAAAAAAAAAGGTAATTCTTAATAAAAAAATTATTCACATTATTCTAATGTGTCTCTCTGTTGTATAAGATGTGTACCCCTCCCATGACTGAGGTCAATGGAGGAGGAGACAAATGGTGATATTTAAAGACTTGGGGTAGGCTTCAGTTCATGGGTGATTGTGCTATAATGGGTTTTACAGTAAAGATAGAAATTGGGGTGGGGCAGGTAGAACCCCAGCTTTCGGTCGTTGTGCCATTGAGGGAAATTCCTGGCTCTCTTACACATGTCTTCCTGATATCTGTGTCTGCAGCTAAATTCTGGTTGTAAGTGTTGGGCAACCCTACATGACAGATCGCGTTTCACTCCATTGCTCTGTACATTTCACTCACTCATTCATTCACTCAGCAGATATGTAAGTGCTGTGTTAGGTATGAAGCCAAGCACCAGGGATCTAAAGAAGAACAAGCCTTTGAAGCTGATGTCTGAGAGGGAGAGGGAGAGGGAGAGTCAATTACAAAACAGCATTCTATGCCAGGCTCCTTTGGTCACCCTTTCTCCACTCCTTGTCAATGAGTCAAATAGATTTTTGTGTACATCACTGTACACAACTGAGTGTACAGCTGAGTACCACCATAAGAGACACTCAATTCATTTGCTGGGTAAGAAGACCAAGTGAGTGGTTGACATTTTCCATGGGGCTTTTTTCCCTGTTTCCCGTTGCATTTGACACAAATGAGCACCCGTCCTCCCTAATAAACTTTCATCCTCTTCCTAGTGACTCCGTCTCATCCTCTGTGTGTTTGCCCATTGTGGACACCCCAGTGCGTGACGCTAGTCCTCTCCTCCATTTTCTATATCCTCATCTGATCTCTACTCTGTCTTCTTTTTCTTTTTTTCTTTTCCATAGCACCTAACACTTTCCAACATACCATAAAATTCCAGAATTTATCATGTTGACCCCATGGTATCCCCTCTGTCTCATCCCATGCACAAATGTACATTCTGCAAAGCAAAGATTTCTCACTCTTTTGTTCACTGAAAGTATCTCAAGCACCTCGAACAGCATCTGACACATAATATATACCCAATAAATTGCTGCTTTTCTTTTTTAAGAATTTATTTATTTATTTATTTATTTGAGAGAAGAGAGAGAGAGAGCATGATCGGGGGTGGGTGGGGAGGGGCAGAAGGAAAGGGACAAACAGACTCTGCTGAACAGAGAGCCCAGCTTGCGGCTTGATCCTATGATCCCAAGATCTTGACCTCAGCCAAAGTCAGACACTTAATTGATTGAGCCACCCAGGTGCCCATAAATAGCTTCTTCTTCTTTTTTTTTTTTTTAGATTTTATTTATTTATTTGACAGAGATCACAAGTAGGCAGAGGGAAAGGGAGGGGGAGGGGAGCAGGCTCCCTGTTGAGCAGAGAGCCCGATGCAGGGCTCGATCCCAGGACCCTGGGATCATGACCTGAGCCGAAGGCAGAGGCTTAACCCACTGAGCCACCCAGGTGCCCCCATAAATAGCTTCTTAATGAATAAGTGATTTTGTAAACTTTTTTTTTTTTTATTATGAAACATGCCAAATATAAACAGAAGTGGAAAATATAGTACAACACCGTCTTAGGAACCATCACCCAAGTCAACAATTATCAACATGACCAGTCTCCTATCATCTATGACCTCATCTATACCCCTCCCAACAGTGGATAATACATAATGAAATCCAGACCTCTTGTTACCTAATCAGCAAATATGTTTACGTTCCTTCAAGTAAATGAATTCCTCATCATCTCTCTCTGATTTAGACTATGGCCAAGGGCTATCAGAGAAATACAGAAGGAAACTCAAGGTCCAAAATGAGCTCCTCTCTTTGCAGAGGAAATTGTGACACCCTGGACCCTTAAGAAAATTCCGGTTTCCTCTGGGAAGGCCGGTCAGTCAACATTCAAGGTCACTCTGTTGCACAATGAGCAGGGTACTCCCACTCCCAGTGGGTAGCCTGGTAATTTATAAATCAATTTTCTGCAAATCATAGGAAGGTGAAAATAGAAAATCCAAGCCAAAAACAGGACGGTGACCTAAAAACACATGGGAGACTTGTAATCAATTTCACTTCCAGCCAGAGTACTAGAAACCAAACAGTATTTATCTTTGGGGAGGGTTTTCCATTTACCGACAGATAATGAAAAAGATTTTTGTTTTTGTTTTTTTCCCCCATTTTAATCAATGAGAACTTCATAATGCTTTTTTTTTTTAAACCACCTCTGCCTAACAAAAACTTTTTAATAGTTGAACTATTTGTGTTGGAAAATTCTCAAAGCATAAGAAAACTATGCCACCTCACAACCTTAAAAATAAAATAATAAAATAAAATAAAATAAAACAAAACAAAACAAAATAAAAAAAAAACACAGTGACTATAAACATTAACTCTGGAGCCAGGACGCCCCAACAAAAATCTAGACTTCTCCATTCACTAGCCCCACTGCTTTCTGCCTCGCTTCAGCGCAGGATGGGCATCTTAACTGTGCCTCTTACAAGTTTTGGGGAAAAGTAAATGGATTTATAGGCAAGGACATATTTATAAATAGATGCACACTGCATTCAGTTCATGCTGCTTTGTTACATTGCTATGTCAGGCTATTACTGTAAGCTGCTCCTTTCGGGTTCCAATACCTGGGGTACCCGGTAAGCTTTTGTCCGCAGATCTCAGACTTCCTCCTCCGGTCCTCCTCCGGCTTTAAAGGTTCGGGAGGCCTCTAGTGAGCATATGCAAAACGTCGGGGCGGGGCCTCGGAACTCCGTAAGTGGCAGGCTCCCGCCCCCGCCCCTACAGTCAGCGCCAAGCTTCACCCGGTGGGTCGGCCGAGAGGGGTCCTGTCCCGGGGACTTGTTCTCTGGGGTTGTGAGCGATCTGGCGACCAGACACCCCCTCCTCTAGGTAAGACTAGCTGCGGGAGGCGAATTTCTGGCAGAAACACCATCACCCCTGTTCCGCAGCACTCCTCTATCTTCCAGTTTCCGCGACGCGGCTGGGACGAGTACCTGCGGCAGTGGACAGGTTGGGACCAGCCTGGATTCCATCGCGGGCCCTGGGCGACGTCGCGCTGAGGCCCCTGTGCTCTCCTGCCTGCCCGGTGCTGAGGCTCCCCAACTAGGTCTGCGAGAATCTCACTTTCAGCCATCTGCCAAGCCAATTAAATGAGACCACGACCCCGGTAAATGGCCAGCATCCCCCATCGTTATTCCCACGTGCACAGTTTCTAACTGAAAGGAAACTTGAGCGCAGAATTCTAGATCCCAACCCAGGAACGGAGAAAAAGGCCCCAGTGAGAAAAATGGGACTTGGAAATGAAGGGACATGGGACTCTATTTAGAGACTATGTTAGTTGAGATTAAAGGAAAACACAACCATATCTTACAATAATATTTCTGGGAAGGATACCTAATTATTTGTCAAGTCAGGATTGCGCTATAAATGCGCAATAGATGTGAGGATTTGGATTACTTAAAGTTTGAAAAGAAAATGTTCTCTACAAATATTCATACAGAACTGTCTCTGCTGCTATCAAGACTGGAACACATTTGTATCTCCTAAGGCAAAGGTGTGTTTTCATTAAGGTACATATTTTATTATTTTTTTTTATTTTTTAAAGATTTTATTTATTTATTTTTTTATTTGACAGAGATCACAAGTAGGCAGAGACAGGCAGAGAGAGAGGAAGGGAAGCAGGCTCCTTGCTGAGCAGAGAGCCAGATACAGGGCTTGATCCGTGGAACCTGGTATCACGACCTGAGCCAAAGGCAGAAGCTTTAACCCACCCAGGTGCCCCAAGGTACATATTTTAAATAGAACCAAACATAACTAACTTCTGAATATGTTTTTCTTCACACTGCCTTGGAAGTAGCTGAAATGAACAAAAATACTAGGTTTGCTCAGTCATTATTGTTCAGAGATTATCAATGGTTTCTAAAAGTTGGGTAATTCAAGAATAAATATTTAAATGAATTTAGGTGAAGTTACTTACTGTGTCTGTTTTCTGAAATTACACTCTCTGATCTATGAGTGCCCAGCTGTGTTCATTCTGGTTGAATTTGCTACGTGTGTTTACAGGAAGCAGATGGGAAGGAAGCTTTATTGAGCAACTGCTATGTGCCTAGAACGAGACTGAGCAGTTCCTGAACAACCTCATGAGGTGGATGTGGTTGTCCACATTTGTTTCTTTTTTAATATTTGAGAGAGAGAGATAGAGAGTGCACAAGTGGGCGGAGTGGTAGACCAAGGGAAAGGGAGAAGCAGGCTCCCTACTGAGCCAGGAGTCTGATGTGGGGCTCATCCCAGGACCCTGGGATCATGAGCCAAAGAGGCAAATGCTTAACCAACTGAGCCACCCAGGCATCTGGTTATCCACATTTTAAGAACAGGTTTGAGGAGGTTAAGTACTTGCCACAAATAGGGGTGAGGTGAGGAGGAATTGGAGCTTTGGACTCCAAAGTCATGTTTTTTCCACTGAACCGTGGCCACCACAAACCCAAACCTGAAAAGAGAGTGGGGGATAAAGCCTAAAGCCGGGAAGGTCTGCAGTAAGATGTCAGAGTTTTAAATAGTCCATTCAGTTATTAACAACTATTAGCAAATCATTTAGAATAAAGGAATAAATTGGAAGTTATTTGGATAGGCTAGAGACATGATGAATGGTAACAAGTATGAAAAGATAATTTTGGGGGGTGCCTTGGTGGCTCAGATGGTTAGGCATCCAGCTCTTGATTTCGGCTCAGGTCATGAACTCAGGGACATGAGATCAAGCCCCGCATCACACTTTAAGGGGGATGATCTTCTTCAGGATTCTCTTTCTCTCCCTCTACCCCTCCCACCCCTCTCTCTTAAATAAATAATCTTTAAAAAAAAAAAAAGATAATTTTTGGAAAAGGATGAGGTGATGAAGGATGAAGCCTGGAAGGGGATGATGACTTCATCAGCAAATGTTTCAGACGAGCCAAAAAGAATGATGCCATAGATGACAAAATGGAACCCGAAGCATGTGTTCAAAAGATCACTTGCATCTGCTCTTGGAGTGGTCTTGACCAGAAGCAGAACTCTTCTGGCCTGCATGTTGAGTATGCAGTTCATACCTCATTCATGCTTTTTGAAGTTGTGTGGAGAGCTTCATTTCCTCAAACTTTCCTAGTGTTTGCTTTTGTTATTTTTTTTTTTTTCTTGGAGGCTGGATGGAGGGGGGATACAGAAAACCTTATGAGTGGATGGTAGGTGATAGTTCTACTTCTTGGTTTCCTGAGATTCTAAGTCACTTAATAGAAAATTCAAGAAAAACTAGATTATTTTAGTTCTAACATTCAGGAAAAAGTGTTTTTGATATGTTTACCTCTCTGTTGTTTCACAAAGATCTGTTTCTCTGTTTGTTTGGGTTTTTTCCTTCTTTTTTTTTTTTTTTTTTTTTTTTTTTTTTTTTTTTTTTTTTTTTTTTTTTTTTTTTCTTTTTTTTTTTTGGGTTTTTTCCTTCTAATGAGATTCCAAAAAGAGGGTGGCTGAGGAAGAGGTGGGTTCCTGTGTCCAAGCCCTCAGAAGGGGGTGGGCTCTGGTGTATAAAGCCATTGCTCTTGACAGCTCAGTTCTGAAGGACTCCAGACTCCCAGGAGAGGGAGGGGCAATGGGACAGGGACTCCCAGGAGGGAACATCAGGAAGGAGGAGGAGTTGGATCTGAAGGCAGGAAACTGGACTTGGTTTTAGAAAGAGATAAGCTCGGGACACAAAAGAAACAGGTAACTCTGCTTTCTCTTTGTATTATTTCGAAGGATGTTCTGTGTGACCAGGCTTCCAAAGCTTGTGGGTCGGTCCTAGCTCTGATTTGTGGGCACAGTTTCTGTTCTAAATTTTCTAGGGAAGACCCAGTTAGAAAGATGCTGTTCTGTTTTCAGACTGTCCCATGTAGAATTTGAAAAACCTCAGTGCTTACAATAAGAAAAGTCCAAGGCTGCAGAGAGTCCCACAGAGTGAAATATTTTTAAGGGGTAGGGGATGGGGAGAAGGAGTAGAATGTATTTTTTTTTTTTTTTTACTTCAGGCATAATCTACATACAATATAAAGTATGGATTTTAAGTTTGAGTGTTTGCAGTTATATACACCCATGTATCCATATCTCATCAAGATATAGGATATTTCATCACTCCAGAAAGTTCCCTTGTGCTCTACTGCAGTTAGTTCCTCCCCTGTCTCCCACCCTGGGCTACCTACTACTGATCCAGTTTCTACATTGTAGATTAGTTCTGCTGGTTTTAGGACTTTATATACATTAATGGAATCACAGTTTTGTGTCTGGATTCTTTGACAGAGCATAACTTTTTAAATATTTGTGCAAGTTGTGCAGTAGTTCAATGCTTCTTGTTGCTGATTAAAGCAGTATTTGTTGCTTATATATATAATATTGTCCATTCACTTTCAATAGACATTTCAGCTTCTTCCTGTTTTTTCACTATTGTGAATATATGAATTTTCTTGTATAGAGTGTCAAATGGTTTCCCAAAGAGTTGGTATCATTTTACTTTCCCACAAGCAATGTGTATGAATTCTAAATCTTTGTTAACATTCGGTTTGCTAGTCTTTTTGTGCTTAGGTGTTCTAGTGGTTATAAAATGGAAAACCTGTGGTTTTCCTTTCCATTTTCTTAATGGTATCTGTTGAGTAGCAGATACGGTTTTCTGATGAAATCCAATTTATCGATTTATTTTAAGTCGAGTCTTTCTTACCATTTCGGTGACACATTCTGCAATCCCTGTGTCATAATCATGTTTTCCCTAGAGGTTACTCTGTGGTTCCTAGAATAGATGACGTCAAATTAGTTTTGGCGTATGGAGTGAAGTAGAGATCAGTGAAATGCATTTTAAGTAAGATGAAGGCTAAGATACTGGAAATTGGTGAAACCACCCTCCCATCCCTGATTTTGCAACAGAGTAATGGTAATTTAGCAACTCCCTGCGATCACTTCCCCATGCTTATCTCCCGCACTGGCTGGCTTGACTTATGCACACAGTCCCTCCCTTTATTTGGATGTTTTCACTCAAAGTCCTATTCTCTTCTCCATTAATAGCAAGTAGATTGAAAGGCATAATTACTGTTATACTCTGCTGTCGGTGACAGGCATATATTTCAGTTCTCAGTAGTCAGATTTCGGGTTTGCTTCTGTCTGGTGAGGGGCTTGGCTCCAGCAGCGTTGAAAAACCTGAACGGTGAGTTTTTGGAAAATGGGACCAATACTGGCCCTCACTCTGTTTTTAAAACAGCTTTGGAGCTTGGGGAGTGAAACCGTTTGCAGATGTCATCTCTCTTGACCTGATGTCCCAAGTCCTTTGGCATTTAGAGGTGGTGAGATTCATGGTTATTTTAAAATGCCAACCTGAGGCTGTGTTATTGGAAATTGATGTTTTGACTGCAGTAAAGGTTCTGGAGAATAGTGTGAAAATTAGGCCAGCCCATTCTCAGAGGCTGGTTGCCATGTCAGGCACCCTTTCTGAGATGACTGAAATGTTTGGTAGGGGGAATCGGACAGGAATTGAGTGGAGACTGGGGATTCTAGAGAGTTTTCTCCAAACATATTAGCACCTCAGTTAATCTTGGCAGCATCTTCTAAACAAACATAGAAGAGGATTTGAGGAAATGGTTCCTTTCTGATGACCTAGTCTCTGATACACCAGGCCCTCGGTTGTGGGAAACCTTTGGAAAAACCACATTTGGGAAACATCTTTGCTTTGATAGGTCATCTTGTTCCTCGGCATCAGGGAGGCCACAGCTCTGAAGTCTCTAGCAGTGGGAGGAGAATTCCATTTTCTCAGAGTGGGCTGAGGAATCTGATCACCCTAAAGTCCCCCTAACTTGGGAGGTCCACCCAGGCCTCAAGGAGACAGGAGGCCCACCACTGTATGCCAATTTCTATAGTTCTTCCTTTTTAATAGTTGCCTATTGTATGCAAATGGAAATACACTCCTAGAAATATTTGTGGCCACAAAGTTTTCATATATATATATATATATACACAGTAGTATACATGTATAGCCTATTGTTTAGGAAATTGGACACTTTCCATGCCTGCCACTTAGATAAGGTCTACATTGGCACAGGCCCAATACAGTTCACCAGGGCATAGATAAAAAACACATGAAAATTTTTAAATGGACAAATATGGAAAAGGTTTATTTCACACAATGAGTCTATAAGTTAGTTAAGGAAATACAGCCAAGTGACTGGCTGTAGACTTCAGCAACCAGGAAATGTGAGTTCTAGGTTTACCTTACAACTCAATCCAAATGGGGATCCTGGCAACGATAAACAAAAAGTTTTCTTTTCTCCATACCATAGGATTATAACGACCAGTGAACTTCTTTTGTGGTCAATATAAGTAAATTGGGAATTTCAAGGAGACTATTATAAGTCAAATAATACTTATGATTATTATTATTAAAGCTATGCACATTCATACAGAAAAGATATTGGCCTGAAGCCAGTTGGAAAGATTTAAAGACATGGTTAAAAGAATTTAAAAAAGGGAAAAAGTCAATAATATGGTAATAATTGGTATGAAAGCACAGATAAATACTTGAACTCTGATAGCAAGAGATTGGAAACACACATAAGAGGATGAATTAAAAGAAACCATTCTAAGGAAGATGAGAATAAAAATAATGAGAAGCTACCCAGCACAACTTGATCATAGCTGAAACGTAAGTAATCCTTATGTTTTTTTAGGAGATGGGGAAAGGTCTATGAGCACCATAAAACAAAGTTGGTCTCACTACACTCACCAGGGAACTGTGATTCTGAAGAAGGCTACAGCATCCTATGGACCCCGAAGAAAGGGAAGTGGCAGCAGAAATAGGTGGCCTTCCAGAAATAGACCCCAAGTAGAGACTGAGAGAAGAGACCAGACTCTTTCTGGAGGGTCCTTGGTGAATTTTAATGAAAAAAATCATCATTATTTTCTTACCAGCAAAAAGAGTGAGGAACAGATCATTTCCAAGGTAATTTAGATGGGTCACTTCCCAGTGCAAAGGTGTTCGAGGTCTCCCAAGCTCATAGAAGGTCACATGTGCTGGCTGGTAACCCCAACAGTGCATGTGGCCCATTTACCACTGGGGCCCATGTGATGTGTTGCACGTGTGCAGATGGCACAACTGGGTCAGAAGTAGGTCCTCTCTAGTCCACTGGGCAGGCAGAGCAAAGAGACTGCACCCCACCCGAGGCCAACAGAGGCTAATGCCCAGCGTTTACCTCCTCCATCTGCTGTTGCTAGACCTCTGAAGAGCTCTCCCACACTGCCCAGCTGCCCCAGGTAAGCTCTGGGGAAGATACAGCTGCTGCTCCATGTCTCCTCCAGAAGGAGCAGCTGATTCTCTCAGTCTTTCATGTTATTTCTGGCATTTTCACTATAGATTTCAAATCAGGATAGTCCAATAAGCTGACTTTTGTTTAAAGAATATACTTTTATTGTCTTTTCTTTTAACCAACTGCCCATAAGATGTTCTTGTGCTTTTGAAAAGTGGTAATGGAGCATATGAGTCATATATGAGAATTATTACTACAGGAGCAAATTTTAAGAGGATTATCTTATTTGGAAAACACAGTAAGTGAGAAAATCAATCTGATTCCTGTCCTTGAATAAGAATCAATGAAGTGAGGGAAGGTTTAGAGTATTCTCTAGGAGGAGGATAAAATTACAAGGTCAAAAATAATGATAAATGGAAAAGTAGCAAAAGGACAGTTTTTTCCAGGATGGTGCTTTGCTGTGAAGGCTGAGACCCTCCAAAAGAGAACAGGTATTCTATGATGACCTTAACAGGGATGCTTCTGAGAGACATGAATAAATATTTAGTCTTATATTTTCCTCTGCAACTTCTTTTTTTTCCTTTTCTTTTTTTCTAAGAGAGATAGAGAGCTTGGGTGAGCATGGGGGAGGAGCAAAGGGAAAAGGAGAGAAAGAATCTTAGGTAGGCTCCCCACCCAGTGCAGAGCTGGACACGGCACTCAGTCTCATGACCCTGAGCTTGTGACCTAAACCGAAATGAGGAGTCGGACACTTAACCAACTGAGCCACCCAGGCGCCCTTTTCCTCTGCAACTTCTAACCCCATGACTGTGTCCCACAGAAAGATATAATATACATTGTGATCATTCTTGTATATTTCTATACTGATAACCCAAAAAGAGCTCAGAAAAAATTAGCCTCACTCTATGGTGTACTTTGATACCTATTATATTTTATCTGCAAAGAGGACATAAAAAAAAAATCCTGTTTGCAACACACTAAATTTTTTCGCCACCCACGATCTGAAAAACATTATTCTAAAATAAGTGGGAATTGGAAGCTCCAGGCTATGACCAGGTATCTCAACAGGGAGGAAAGATTACTGAACTTGGAATTGGGAAAACCAAACACAAGTCCAGGCTCTAATGTTGGTTAAAGGTAAAAACCTGCACACATATTCCTGCTTCTGGCCCTCGATTTCCTCATCTATAAAATGAGGCCAATACCATCTTCTCTGTCTACCTCACAAACCTGTCAAGGAAAAAAATGAAATAATTTTCCAAAGTGTAGAAATTACAGACTGTGTAATTTGAGTATCATTGTCTGAGTCATGATGGCCCCAAAGAGCGGCGTCTCCCCAGTAAGACAAAAATAAAAGACGGTGATCAATACTTTCAAGCTTTTATGAGACCAGTAGCCAGAGGTTTCTCCAGGAGAGAGGGAATGATTTGGGCAGATTGTTTAGTTGGAAACCTAGAGGCCACATTGACTGAGACACCCAGGCGCCCCTTTCTACTGTATTCTTAAAATAAAGTAAGCTAGAGAAGAAAACCATAAGGAAGAGGAAATAGAGTTACAGTACTGTATTGTTATAAAAAAAACCCTGCCTATAAGTGGACCCATGCAATTTAAACCTGTTAAGGATCAACTACATATAATATTAAATATAATAAATATATATTATAGGAGTGCCTGGGTGGCTCACTCATTAAGCATCTGCCTTAGGCTCAAGTCATGATCCCAGGGTCCTGGGATCGAGCCCCGAATTGGGCTTCCTACTCGGCCCGAAGCCTGCTTCTCCTCCTCCCACTCCCCCTGCTTCTGTTCCTTCTCTCACTGTGTCTCTCTCTGTCAAAAAAATAAAATCTTAAAAAAAATAAATATATTATATATTATATCATATAATTATATTTATTTAATAAAACCAAATTTAATAATTATAATTATTTGTATAATAAATATCTTATATAATTAATTATTATATAAAACACATAATTATAGATCAATATATATAATATGTATAATTAGGATTGTTCTAAGGACTAGAGACAATAATTATGTACAGCAACGAATACAATATTTGGTGTATTCGCAGGAGCCAAGCAGACAATAGCTGATAGATTGCTGTCATTTTACTTGTGTGACTTGCAGCCTCTTACATAAGTAACAGAAGAATCACTGCCTTCAGATGGTGGGTGAAAGGTCATGCTGGGCTGCTGGGCTGGAGAATTTCAGATACACGTGTGCTGTATGGTATTTATTCAGAGTAAGACACAGACACTCCAGGGCCCCTACTGGAAAAGGCTTTCAGCTGCCTGTGAAGGAGTGGGTCACAAATAGGGAGTGATTTGTGCACATGAAAGGGTTCATGGGTTGGGGCAGACAGAGTGTGAGAGGCATGTCCAAAACATCAGAGTCACCTGAGGATGTTTTCAAATGTCCTGGACTCTTCAGGGCCTGGAAAGCCAGAAAAGAATTTCAGGGTCACATGTCTATGTGTAGTTTTGCAAAAACTTCCTGGACAATTTCCATCCACTGCCCTCTCCACCTTGTTAAGCTCCAAAGCTGTGGCATGCAGCCAGGTTTGCCCCGGGGCATGGGAAGGGGCCAAGTGGTCCTTGGGCCTCCTGTGTCAGAATCATTCTGTATAAATGCAGATTCTCTGGCCTCCTGAGCCACACATTAGGGATGGAGTCCAGGAGCCCCTATTTATCCAGTTCCCAGGCGATCTGATGGGCAAGTCAAGTTCACAAGGTCTTTGTTAAGTGGCCAGAGTAGGAAAGGATTCTGGAATGAGGCCAGTGCTAGACAAAGAGACCCTGGGCTGGGGGAAGGGGAAAGAACAGC
The DNA here is from genome assembly GCF_002288905.1 of Enhydra lutris kenyoni. Lineage (NCBI taxonomy): Eukaryota > Metazoa > Chordata > Mammalia > Carnivora > Mustelidae > Enhydra > Enhydra lutris. Next base: position 36,712,057 of record NW_019154085.1, on the reverse strand, counting down.
CAGATACTCGCCTCTGAGAAGTCTCCCAGCAGGCAGTGACTAGGCTGGAGCCCTGCAAGCTGAAGGCAAGACTTGGCCTGGAAAGGGTCTGGTCACTCCTGCTGCTCTGCCCAGTCCTCCCCGCGCTAAAGGATTCCTACTCATGTTTGGTTAGATGCCTTATCTTATTTCCTCTGGCAGAAAATCTAGCTTTGGAGCCACTTTCAAGCTACTGTTGGTCCTGGAAGCTCAATGAGAGATCCTTTCCTTGCAGTGAGGAAAGAAAGTGTTTTCATGAACACAGTCATCCTAAAGATTCCTCACTGCAAGGAAAGGTTGTCATTAGGTTTCTGCCAGCAGCCCAGGAAGAAGGGCCACCAGAATGAGGCAGAGTGGAGCACAGGAGAGGACCCAGAGAGAATTCCTAGAGATCTGGATTCAAATCTTGACCATGTGGTTTGAAGCCAGTTGTAGGATACCTTGGACCTCTTATATGCTCACCTGGGAATTTGGGAGAATGCTATCTATTTTACAATTATTATTAGGACTTAATTAGATAATATGCAGAAAAGCATCCTACAGCAAGTTTGTTTCCCCATCCAAGGCCACCAAAAATATGGAGGCTTTGTGAAAAAAAGCTGGATCCCAAATATGAAGGAGTGAGAGGGAATTTTCCTGTTTCAGATTCTCCTTTGGATTTTCTGTCTGAAGTTTGAATTTCAAGCAATTTTATTTGTGGCTTAGGGAAAAAAAGCATGAACTATTAATTAGCTCCCTGCCCTACTGAGTGGTATGAAACTGCAGACAGAGAGAAGAAATGGGCCAAGCGGTAATGAAAAGGAGAAGAGCAGTTTACAAAGTGATGCCTTGCCTTCCCAAAGTAGACTTAGCATCAGTCTGGAATGGGGAGAGATGGGGAAAAATGGCCAGTCAGATATTTATCTGGCTTAATTGTTTTAACTGAAGAATTACAGATTATCAGGTTGAAGACACCTAACAAAAGTGTCTAACAAAAACACATATGTTATGTGTCAAGCACCATACAATGCAAGGGACAGTCTAATGGGGAGATAAATGTATAAATAAACACATGCCATTCAGTGTGTGGAAGATTTCAGGGTCACAGTACAAAATAGAGTGAGCAGATTAGTAGTAACTTGAGCCACTAAATCTGCGGTAAGTTGGATTTGACCTCCTAGAGGTACCTGACCTACCACGTGGACACCAATAACTCACCAGCCAATGTTTTACTTACTTTCAAGTATTAATTAACCCATATGTATCATTTATTAGTAAGTACTCCTTACCATGTTCATGATGAAGAACACTAAGGAGGTATAACTGTCCCAGCAATAATGAGTAAGAGGCCCATTGACAGAGGATGGTTTGACTGGAGCCCTAAGGAATATTTGAGAACACATTCATCACTCACCTTTCCATTTCAACTGCAGACAGATGAAACTTTATCCTTTCACAAAACATTTAGAGATCGGTTTTGCATCATATCCAGGATGCCAAAAGTAATTAAACATCAGCTAATTTTGACTTTGTTTCCATTTGATCAGCCATGGATTGTTTCAGAACTTCACCAAGTCATTCCTGGATTTATCCCACGGTGATCCTGTGCTTATTTGGATTTTTCTCCATGATGAGACCCTCAGAACCCTTCCTTATACCGTATTTATCTGGACCAGATAAAAACCTGACCAGCTCAGAGGTAAGTGAATATACATACAGACATATCTTTTTTTTTAAGATTTTATTTATTTATTTGACAGATCACAAGTAGGCAGAGCAGCAGGCAGAAAGAGAGAGGGGGAAGCAGGCTCCCCACTGAGCAGAGAGCCCAATGCGGGGCTCGATCCCAGGACCCTGGGATCATGACCTGAGCCGAAGGCAGAGGCTTTAACCCACTGAGCCACCCAGGTACCCACGTACAGACATATCTTAACATGGTTTAATTTTACAGGATTTGAACAGGATGTGGGGTTAGGGCTTCATTCTACTTGAGACATTAACCCATTGACCTCAGTGACCCCATTTTCATGATATTTGCCATTTAATACAATGATTCAAACTACTTTCCCTCCTCACACTTACAAAAATGGGAACAGTAGCACATTATATATCTAATAAATATTTTAACTTTTATGGAGTTCTACCATTAGTCTTAACCCATGGTAACTTTCAGGGAGGGCTCAGTTGATTCTGTTATTATACTAATCCTAGAGTAAAATCTCTGCCAGGCCTCCAGTCCTCACAAACTTTTGGGCTGCAGAGGTATAAGCAGGATCTGATAAAGAATCATATCAGTTCTTGAGGATAGTTACTCAGTTGTGAGAAACTATCAACCAGCCGGTGAGACATTCACAGCTTTATCATAGTTTTATCTTCCCCAGAAGGCCAAATTCTCTTACTTCAAAGATTCACGTCCTTTTTTTATAGTAAGTGCAACAAGAAAACTCACTCACCCAACTGGAGAATTACCCTGCGCTGGTTTTATCCCCATCTCCAGCCAGAGCCACGGAAGTCCTGCAGAGTGTGGCTTCACCTGGAAGGCTCCTCAATACTCGTTAATTTGGTGATGAGAAAAGCAAACTTGTTGTGCGGTGATGTAAAATCAGTTTGCCACAGCTGTGTTTCCAATTTTCTCCAGGTAGAAGCCTATCATGATGAAGACAAAACAAAGGACTAACAAATACAGGTCCCAAATCAAACAGTGAACCCAGTGGGGTCTGCTTCTGCAACCTCTATGGACCAGTTAATGTACCAGGTTCCAAGGTGCCACTCAGTCCCACTAGCCTTTCCAATCACTGAACTTTCCCTCACCGTTGACCTTGGGGTCCACAGAGGTTGCTATGGATAACAGAGGCACAAAACAAAGGCTAGTGTGGTGGAGCTGCCCCTACACCCATATCTTGCCCCAAAGATCAGCCCCTTCCGTCCTTCCTTTCTAGGACTGATCACTGAAGTCCGCAGCATTTCTGAGGATAGCTGCGAAATACCCACATCAAGTTGAGGCCAGAATTGAGTAAGCAGAGATTAACCAGTAGAACTGGGAGGGAAAAGACTTTGGGAACCCAGCAAATTTGGCCAGGAGGAAAATCTAATGCATTACTTGTTCCCACTTTGTAATTCTGCAAGGTTATTTACTCTTTGCTGTCTTCACAAGTGTTCATTAGACATTTATGTTCGTAGACATTTATGACACGGTGATGAATCAAATAAACAAAAAGATTGTCACTTCTTTTAATTTTGTAGCCACTTTGTCTGATGTTAAAAATCTTTGAACAAGAAGGAATGGTATTTTCAAAGAGCCTGGAAAACTCCAAAGTGTCTGTTGAGCATTTTTTAATTAATTTAACTCAAATGTATATACTATTTAACTTTAAGAGAGTTCAGATTGCACGTTAAGCAAATATATTCTTATGTTGGGAGGTGCATACATTTATAAATTGGTTTTGTTTTGGAGAAGGGGGAGGAGCTCTCTCTTCCTGGAAAATCAGTTTTCTCTTGTGCTTTTCCATAATATGAAAAACATCCCATCCAACTGGATATGGAATTTGCTATTGGGCAAGCCACCTATACCTTAGTAACGTACTAAGGAAAAGGTATTCCTTTCCCCTCCCAGTGCCTCATGGTGACGTGCTCCACTTTTCAACCTCACAGATCACAAATGAGATCTTCCCAATCTGGACATACTCTTACCTGGTGCTGCTGCTCCCCGTGTTCATCCTGACCGATTACGTCCGCTACAAGCCAGTCATCATCCTGCAAGGAGTCAGCTTCATCATCACGTGGTTGCTGCTCTTATTTGGCCAGGGAGTGAAGGCCATGCAGGTGGTGGAGTTCTTCTATGGGATGGTCACCGCCACCGAGGTGGCGTACTATGCCTACATTTACAGCGTGGTCAGCCCCGAGCACTACCAGAAAGTGAGCGGCTACTGCAGAAGCATCACGCTGGTGGCCTACACAGCGGCCTCGGTGCTGGCCCAGCTCCTGGTGTCCCTGGCCAGACTCTCGTACTTTTACCTCAATGTCATATCCTTGGCTTCCGTCTCTGTGGCCTTCGTTTTGTCCCTTTTCCTGCCAATGCCCAAGAAGAGCATGTTTTTCCATGCAAAGTCCAGCAAAGAAATACGGAAGCAACTGAACAAAAATGAGGCGTCAGATGCACCTTACAAAATTAACACACCAGGCAGTGAAGAGAATCCCACTTCAGAAATACCCACCATTTCAGGGAACCTGGATGGTGGTCCTTTGAGCAGCCCAATGCCGCGAAATGTAGCATTGAATGTTTTTGTGCAGTGGTTCCAAGATCTAAAGGAGTGCTACTCCTCCAAGCGACTATTTTATTGGTCCCTATGGTGGGCCTTCTCCACAGCAGGTTTTAACCAGGTTTTGAACTATGTTCAAATCCTGTGGGATTACAAGGCACCATCCCAGAGTTCTTTCGTCTATAATGGGGCAGTAGAAGCTATTGCAACCTTTGGAGGTAAGCAGACATTGATTTATCTTCCTTTAATGGCTACCCCCATTAAGTTTATCTCTTCAGTTGCTAAACTCCATGGTGGTAAACTGGTTCTGTTTGGAGAGCGTATTAATATTCTTTTTTAAATAGAAGTCACTGGAAAAAAGAAAAAGAGGACCATGACACTTCTATTCAATGTGGTAGAGTTATAGCCAAATAACTCAAGAGCTCAGGATTAAGCACCAAATGATTAAATTCTGGCCAAATTCTTAAGATTCCAATTCACCATCAGGAAAGGGGTTAATAATGCCACTTCTTCTTCCAGGTTATTTTTATATCCAAAGGAAAATGCTCACCTTGTATATAAATAAGGAGATTTTATTATTTTGGTAAAATAGATTGTACTATCAAGCCTTCCAAATTACAATGGGAAGAGTTTTGTTAATAAAGGACTTGATTTAGCTAGTGCCCACCTTCAGCAATTCTAGGTTCCATACCAAAAATTTCCCAAAGTAGCTTTCTTAAGAGATTTAAGTGAGAAGTGGAATAAATGTGAGAGTCAAGATTCCAATATCAGAAGGAAATCTGCCTTTGAAGTTTACTCTACAATAAACATTTATATCCTGGTAAGTGGAAACTTTAATTCAACTGAGACTTTAAAGATATTTTCTAGGAAGTAGGAGCTTTCCACACCCTCATTTACCAAAAATTTCAGAAACTCGTGTGGTGTCTGTTCTCTTATTGTCTCTCTTTTGGGAGGCTTCACCTTAACTCCTGCACACCAAGACTGTGCTGGAATTGGTTCACTGAAATTCTTTCTCCTATGTTCCAAATTCTGGGGGAGAGGGGAAAGAATTTTATTTCCTTTGTAGCACTGATTCTTTCCTGGCTCACACATGGAAAAGTTAATCAAATATCAGTGATTTGAAACATAAATACCTTTCGTTTTGATAAAACGTTTTACCTTTCATTTTTATAAAAAGAACTATAAATACTAACTGTCATGAGTGCCAATTATTCAATCTCTTAAACTCCATAAGTCAATACAGAGTTCACTGAAAATCTCAAGTAAATGAGACCAGATCTCAAAGATACTGAGATGGAGATCAGAAGGTTTAGGTGAAGACTCAACTTTTCTACCCAGTGCAACACATCCTTAACCCATTGACAATGAACCAGAAAGGCAAGTATGAACAGGCTAGGTATACTATCAGAGCAGCCCTTTCACTCTCGTCTGTCCCAGCCCCTTGCATGTTGTAGCAAGTGACTGGGTTTGTGTATCATTCCTCCCCACACTGCTGTGAACCTTTCTGACCCCTTTCTAAAGAACCTTTCTGGCCCTTCTCCCGGGTGCTCTGCAGGGCATGCAGCAGATGCCAATTAAAATTGTGGCAACTACCGGACTGAAAGAAGAGGAGGTAAAGAGAGAAGCTAAAAGAAAACACGGTTGAGAAAAGGATAAATCCACGTTTAGGTGGATCACACTGTTTCTGTGAAAACCACGTATTCACCTTGTAGATTTGCCCAGGATGTGGCTTTGTAAAGAGAGCATGTTGACCTATCCCATGCACAAAGTCAATGTGTTGGAGTTCCCTTAATGTTTCTTTTTCAGGGGCTGTGGCTGCCTTTGCAGTGGGCTATGTGAAAGTCAACTGGGATCTTCTGGGGGAGCTGGCCCTAGCCATCTTCTCCATCATTAGTGCAGGCTCTCTGTTTCTCATGCATTACACGACTGACATCTGGGCATGCTATGCTGGCTATCTGATATTCAAGTCCAGCTATATGCTGCTTATAACCATAGCAGTGTAAGTATTACCAACCATTTCTCTCCACTCCTGAAACCACACCATATTCTCTCTTCACTAGCATTTCTACAGTTCCTCGCAGAACTTTGGAAGGATTTTAATCAATTGTAGTATTTTAAATGTTGATTATGTATTAAATGGGACATAATTAAGCCATGTTTTCACTTAACTATTTGCCCTGTGAATGTTACTAAGATTAGTCATCAGAGAAAAAAAGAGTTCTGTGGGTTCATAACCGAAAGCAATGATTGTGATTTTTATTTCAGACTCTTTGGCCTAACAAGGTGTGGTGCAATCTGATTTTGAATGATTAAGTTTATTGTTAATTTTGTTTAGTTGTTTGTGTCATTCCAGGTATGTACTTTTGTGTGAAGCAAAATAGGCTCAGCAAGTTATAAAAAGTTGGATATTGAAAAAAGTAGATGCAATGATTATAAAAAACTGCATATCCCAGAAATCATATTTTTAACAATGAAAAATGTTTTGTTCCATATGGAAGCTCAGAGGCAGCTGACTATAGGAAATGGGCTTTGGTATTAACCAAAAGAGATAAGAAATATTTGAATTTCAGATCATTTGAAAGAAGTAGAGCCAGAAACTTTGTTAAGTTTTGGGATTTAGGGGCGCCTGGATGGCTCAGTGGGTTAAAGCCTCTGCCTTCGGCTCAGGTCATGATCCCAGGATCCTGGGATTGAGTCCCCCATCAGGCTCCTTGCTCGGCAGGGAGCCTGCTTCTCTCGCTGCCTCTGCCTGCCTCTCTGCCTGCTTGTATGTGTTCTCTCTCTCTCTCTCTCTCTCTCTGGCAAATAAATTTTTAAAAAAAGTTTTGGGATTTAATGTGTCAAAAATGTTTGATAAGGAAATGACAAAACAGGAATATAAGCAGACTTCGAAAAGATCATGGAACAAAAGAAAGAGAATAAGCTTATTGGCAAGTTTACTTTTTTAATGGAAATATGTCAGTTTAATGAATCAAACTCATGTCTCTTAAGTTTCTCTTTTCATGCGAGAGGACATTGTTAAGGTAGGATTATATTGCTTCTTTTCATTTTAAGAATCTTCAGAACCAAAAGTCTTTTGCCTCTGTTCCACAGAAGAGCTCTAAATAACATACACTAGCCAGTCATTCATGAGTTGTAAGATGTCAAAATCTATATAATTATTAAAAACAAACTAATTACAGATTCACTCAGTTGCACAGCCAGCCAAGATCTGGATCTTCCAAAGAATAAATACCTTACCTACCCAAATTTGAAACTGTTGATACAATTGACAGTAAAAAGAATAACTCTCCAAATGATTCCACAGATGGGATTTTGCTGGCATTTTCATAAAAATTCACTGTGAAACAGTATCTAAAACCGGATAGCATCGAATATTCTCAGGTTATGAGAACTTAGAATATTTAGTTTTCACTTCTGGAAGCATTAAATTGGATTAGAGTAATTGTGCTGTATTTCCTCAATGGGTATTTTAATTCAGCCTTCAACCGTATTTTTAAAATTAATTCCCTTTCTTTGCTCTCCCTGTTTGTCTAAACTGGAGGAGATTTAGACAGAGTATTGGTTACAAGACATCGCTTTTATCTTCAGTTTCTGCCTTTTAAAGATAAGAGTCCCTTGTGTATTTTGTTTAAAAAGAAATGTAATTCAACATTCAATGACAGATTTCAGATCGCAGTTAATCTGAGTGTGGAACGCTACGCCCTGGTGTTTGGAATGAACACCTTCATGGCACTGGTAATTCAGACCATTATGACAGTGATTGTTGTAGATCAGAAAGGACTCAACCTGCCAATCAGCATTCAGGTAAGCTGCAGTATTGCTGTTTTCCTAGTCAGGTAGTTGGGGGAATGCAGAATACTTAGGTAATCCAATATTTAATTTCTTGAATTGCTTAGTTGGGCAAATTTTAAAATAAGCAATTCCTTAATTATCATATCATAACACAGGTTTTCAGCAATAAGCACAGTCGGTTAGTGTTTGCCTGTGGCTCCTAACACCTCATCAGGTGCTACTCCGGTCATTGTGTCCCCTGTATGTCTGCTCTCCCTCCCATCATCCCCTTCCAAGGGTTAGGAGATTTGACTAGAAATGGTACATGGCTGCAGAGCTCAGTTCCTTTTCCCTACTCTACCATGGGACTTGAAATTAGCCCAATTTCACATTTTACATTTGGATCTGGGAAAGGGAGGGAAACGCATGTAAGAAGTAGCCTCATTATATAAAATTTACTCATAGCATTGCACTACCCTGCAGACATAAACACATAGATTAGTGGGATTTAGTGTTTTTTTCACTTTGGTGGTGTTAACTGGGATTTGAACCCAAGTAACCTTGGCTCCAGAGCCCACCTTCTTAGTTACTGCATTTCTTACACCTTTATAGCTGATTCTTCTAAGATAGAAGAAAATATTGTGAAAATCTAAATGATGCATGTTAAAGTCCTAGGTCTTAGTTATCCCACAATCCAAGCAAATCAGTGCCATGACTGTGTATTATCAATGATATACACAGTCATATTTTATGTGTGTCTAATTAATTCCATTTGTTTTTCTCTAGTTTTTAGTTTATGGGAGTTATTTTGCAGTTATTGCTGCTATTTTTCTAATGAGAAGCACATATATCATCTACTCAATCAAATGCCAAAAGCAAGCCCAGAGCTCTCCAGCAAGTCAGAATCCAGATGAGCTCCACCCAGAGGGACCAAGGAATGTCATTACAGGAACAAAGCTCTGACCTTACGGCAGCCACTGCATCCACTGAACAAGGATCTTCTTGGTCACAAAGTCACTGAGCGCCATAAACTGACACACTTCCAAAGCCTGGATTTCAATGAACCTTTTCAAAACCACAACAAAATCTTAGTTTTAGACCAGATACTACGTGCCCAGCTGGATGCAGTTGACAAGACCCGTGACCTCAGTCAAATAGCTGATATTGGGTACTCCAATGAGTAGCAAGGATTGGGAAGTTCTGGTTTTGGTTACTCCCTAGAACATATCAATGGCATGGAAACAAACCATGAGAAAACTTCACTCAACCTGCAGTTGATGTTCCCCATTCGTAAGCAGAAATACTAACTGGACTGACCCCTTTGCTTGTTTTAGATATTTTATCTTACCAAAACAGGCAAGAGATGGACATTTTTTTTTTAAAAAATCACATAACCATTTGCCTCCTTCTTTCATTAAGTGTATTTCTATATTACTTGCAGTTCTCTGCGAGAATTTCAAGGTCTGGTCCCATTTCTAAGGACCTTTCTTCAATCCTGACAACATGGTATTAATCACAAGCTATTATTTGATTATATCACCTATTTAATTCTGTCATGATTACTTTTTACTTTGTGTTCTGCTGAGCTTTGTTGTTGAAACTTGACCTCAGGAATAGCCCCAGACATTCCTCTGTGCCCAGAGAATGACATTCAAGTCAATTGCTGGGGGCCCGAGGGGTGGCAGTGAGTTTTCTCCCTACTATGACCCTAGATGGGTGTTTCAATGCCGTGTCGGTGTGATCTCTAAAATAGAAAAACTGAAGTAGAAATTTCCAGAGTTTCTAAAAGTATTTGTAAGTAAGAAAACACTGATGAGGGGAAACACCTACTTTTTAAATGGCAGAGATTGTGCTACATAAAATAAGGTGTGCAAAAATATTAAAGAGCCTTTCTAAATTTTTGATGAATTGTGCTGAGAATCGCCTGTGCTTGTGGCCTTTAAAACTTCAAAAGAGGACACATGGAACAGTCTGCCATGAAAATAAAGAGTGCTGATTCAAGATTTATGTTTCAAATACACTTTTCTCCAAATTCTAAAATTCTATTATGGACTGAAAATAAAATTCAGCCCCAAAGCCAACACTTAGTTAGTAGAGAAAACTAATGACATTCCTACTTCTATCAAAACCAAGGAAAGGATGATCACTATTATTCTCATTTAAATTATTGTACTAGAAGTACAAGCCAAAACAATTACACAAGCAAAAAAAAAAAAAAAAAGAGAGAGAGATAGAGAGAGAGAGAAGAACTGTAAAAGAGAAAGTAAAATTCTCACTATTCTGAAAGCAAGTATATACCCAGGAAACTCAGCTAAAAGCTGAGATTGCAGCATAGAAAGTATATGAAGTCAACTGCCTTCATGATACAACAACCATTTAGAAGATTCATGGAAGTAGAAGACCCAATTTATGGTAGGACAAAAATAATACAAAATAATTACATGCAATCTATTTAATAAATGTGTGAAGCATATATGAATATGCCTACAAACACTTCTGTAGATTACAAGGTAATACCTAAACACGTGGAAAAGCGTATCTTGTTCTTGGTTAGGAAGAAAAAATATATAAAGATATCATGCTTTCCTTTTTTTTTTTTTTTTTTGTTAATATATAATGTGTTATTTGTTTCAGAGGTTCAGGTCTGTGATTCATCAGTTTTATATAATATCCAGAGCTCATTACTTGCCCATCACCCAGTTGTCCCATTCCCTCACCCTCTCCCCTCCAGCAACCCTCAGTTTGTTTCCAATAATTAAGAGTCTGTTATGGTTTGTGTCTCTCTCTGGTTTTGTCGTTTTACTTTTCCCTCTCTTCCCCTATGATCATGCTTTCTAAATGAATTTGTAAGTTAAATCCTATCCCGGAGGTAAAAAAAAAAAAAAAATACAACATTTTTTTTTTCCAGAACTAGTGGTTCTAAATTGTATTTGGAACATTAACAAAAAAGAACCAAAAAAAATACTTTGTCAAGTGGGAAAATGAAATTAAATTATTTGCAGAGAATAAAATTCTATTTAAACTCTCATCTGCAGTAACATAGCAACATGAAGAGACAGTCCACTGGAAAAGAGTAAAAAGTTTTGAATCAATTCTTAGTTCCTAATGGGTTAGACTATGATTAAGATAGCCTCTCATACAAAAGGAAGAAAAAGATGGAATATTTAATAAATTGGAACAATTTTCCTCAAGGAAAACAAAGGTTGCACCCAAGAATGAAAGAATAACTCCGTCCATATGTAATATATATATGTGTTAAAGCACAGATTTAAAAAAAAGAAGGGCACCTGGGAGGCTCAGTCAGCTCCGGTCATGACTCCAGAGTCCTGGGATCGAGTTCCACACGGGGCTCTCTACTCAGTGGGAAGCCTGCTTCTCCCTCTCCCACTTCCCCTGCTTATATTCCCTCTCTCGCTGTCTCTCTCTCTCTGTGTCAAATAAATTTAAAAAATCTTTTTTTTTTTTTAAGAAAGAAGAAAAGAATGAAACTTAAAAATAAAGAAACCACAAAAATACTAGGGAAAAAATATAAACATTATTTTATAACCTTAAATCTTTCTAAAGTAGTATAAAACCTTGAAGTCATGTAATAAAGTGAATTGACAGCATAAAACTAAACTTAACGTATGGAAGAAAAGTCACTGCAAACAAACCCAAAGGACAGACGATAATCTGGAGTATATATTACAACGCTTCAAAGCTGCTTTCCTTAATTTAGAAAAAATGAATACCAACCAATAAGAAAAAGATCAGTTACCTGATAGAAAAATGGGCAAAGCATGTGAACAGGGAATTCAGAGAAGGCAAAATACAAATGGCCCGGACATGTAGATGATATTTAAAGTAACTCATGAAGGAAACATTCATTAATAAGCTACCATTTTTCACCTGGCAGACTAGAAAAGTGTAACAATACACTTGGTTCTCTGGGGATTAGTCAACAGGCAGTATCAAAGATGGGTGGTGGGGGTATAAATTTGCTTCATTGCTGTGAAGGAAAACTCTGCACTCTCCCAATTACGAATTCCACCTATAGATTTCTCTGGTAGAAATAAACACTACTAATGAACACTGCCTGCCTGGGAAATGACTCGCACAGGTGTTTTTCACTACAGTAGTGTTTCCGAGAACAAAGGATTAGAAGCTATTTAAATGTCATTATATTGAGACAGGGAAAATGTATTATGGTGCATCAATATATTCACTTGTAATAATATTAACTGGATAAAAAATTGAGGAAGAGACTTACATAGTGATAAAAGTATCTAAAATAAATTATTAAGTGGGAAAAGTCAAGTGCCAAAATAATGAGTATGGTAGTTCAGTATTTGTGCAAAAGTAAGGTGAAAAATACCTGTATCAGCTTATATACACACATACAACTTTTCTGGAAGGACAAATAAAACTGCTAACAGTTACCTGGTATGGAGTAATGAGGAAGGGGGGAGGGGAGAAAAAGGCATCTTTCCATGGCTTTTGATGCTTGTACCACGTAAATTACCCATAACTAAAATTGAAATGCTAACTCTTAAAAAGTGTTTAGCCTCTTGGGATATAAATTAGCATCTAAGAATAAGGAGCTGGAGATTTTTATTTTTTACATGTAACCATTCTGATTTTTTTTCATTTTTTTTTTTTTTGGAACATGCGTGAGTAACCTAAATGTACATGTATAATCAAAAGGAACAAACGCAGAAGACAAGAGTATTTTGAAAAGAGGTTTTTTTCATTTGGTATCTCATTAAAGAGAAATGTTTTTTAATATTAAAACATAGATTTGCTTTGTAAGGTGTGGGGTTTCTTGACTGGTTGTAACACCTTATGGAGAAATACGTTAAATGCTTTGTTTTGTATGTAGAAGGACTCATGGAAATGACAGACTTCATAAACAAATAACAGAAGTAAGGGGCTTGAAATGACAAGAGAGTAAATATTTCTGAGAAGAAAAGGGTTATGGTTCTAGCTTGTCTACACTTGCCCTTTGTCTATACTAGGCCCTTGATTTCGGTGAAATATTTAGATCCAGTTTAAGGAAGGTGTCACGTGAAGGTGCACGTGGGGCGCATTTGACAAATAAGCAGGGTCACTGGGTCTTTCAGGAAGGGGCACGCACGGTAGCGGGTGTTGAAAGGTCCGAGGGAAGTGCCTACCAACGTCATGAAAAAATGACAGGTGTCTGGGAGTGGTGGCCGGCGGCCTGGCCGGGCCTCCCAGCAGCTCTGAGTTTGCGTGGCTGCGGCACACGCATACCATTTCCCTTGGCCAAGGGGACAGGTGCACCCACTTGCCATAGCAGAACACAGGCAGGATCACTTCGGGTTGTTTTCCGAATTTCTCTGCATTTTTTACTTATTTAATTTCTTCTAATTTTTTTACCTCCTTCACCTGTTTCTCCCCCCACCATCGCCACCCCCAACAAATAGCTTCTTCCTTATTACTTATTCCAACATCCAGAAAAGAAACGAGAGTTCCTTCTCATTTATATGCTTACTGGAAACATTGAGAGTTTTTGCCTCGTGGAAAGAGGATGGTCCCTCTACTGAACAGAATTCACTTGCATGCCTGTCCCTAAGAATTATGTCATGTTGCTTTTAGATATCTGCGATGTCCAGAGCTGGAAAATAGCTCCCTGGTAATGAAAAGCTAGAATCAGGTAACTGGCAAAATGTGCTTTAGAGTCTAGACAACGTCTGTCTCATTCTTTCCTGATGCACAGATACTCTCCTATGTATCAAAACACCTCAAATTCAGTTGAAAAGTAAAAAAGCAAGACGAAAGCACAATATTCTGACCTGATCATTGACTGGATGTTCCTTTACTCTTGCAAAGGCAGAAAAACATCACCTGTGGGAGGCCAGGGGGCTTGGGGGTAGGTGGTGGCGGTGGAAGGGTTCTGGTTGTGTCTACACTGAGTGGGAGGGAGGCTGCCCTGGGGGTCTTCTCTGAGTCTGTGGTTCTAGGACTTTGAGCCACTGAGCACAAAATTCTAAAGAAATTCTGAATTAAGTTCCTTCGATCTTGGCAGCCTGGGGAAGATGTTGGCTGGCATTTTTTTCCCCCTGCCACCCATATTCTCAAAAAGATCTGGATCCAAACATTAAGTCTCTATTGGACTTTACAGGGGAAGCTGGCTTCAGAGGGTGTATCCCTAGATGTCTGGACTATGCCCTGACAGTTTGGCAGGGAGGGAAGTGGCCCAGAGGACTGGGAGCCGGGCGATCTCCAGCGCTGGCAGTGTGAGAGGCAGAGAGCAGAACTCGTCCGGAAAGAAATAAAAACAAGCAGAACTGAGAAAAGATAGCTTGTCGAATTTGCCAACCTCCTGTCTCCCTGACAATGAAAGAAGGTATGGGAAGGTCTGATGTGGTATTTGATGGAGCTTCCGGGGGATTTTAGTCCATGCCATCAACCTGCCCCACTGAAAATATTCCTGGGAGCTGCATGACTCCGGGGGAGTTTACTTCACGGTTTTTGCACCTCAGTGTTCTCATCTATAAAATGGGGACAGGAGCAGTCTTACTTCATGGGATTTTTGTGAGGATTGAATGAGCAAGGACGTGTATATCAAGTACCCAAGAGCACCCAGCACACAGTCAAGGCTTGGTAAGTCTTGGCTGATATTACTAGCAATAATTACCTTTCTAAATGTGAGCTGTCCAGGCATACATATTTTCTTGAGCTGCCTGAGTTTTGATTGAGAGACCACATGAGTGGCATTTTCCTAGGACAGTTGCAATTCAAATATCTCATGGTACTGCCTAATCATAGTGCAGAGCATACGTTTTGAGTTTTGGAAACTCAAACTTTGCCATTGCTCTAATGGCAAAAGGAGGCTAAACTTGTCTGCGTGAGGCTGAAAATCTTGAACTGCCCTAGTAGAGATTCTAAGTAGTAGAACATTTTTATTAATTATTAATTCAATGCTTGGTCTGAACCAGACATTCTAGTTCCTGCAGTTAGCTTATTTTTAATCAGAAAGCTTCAGAAACCCAGGCTTCTTCATTTTCTATCTGCAGCAGAGAAACAAATTAACTCTCCTTATTTCCTCTAGCATCAGCTTCTGCTCCAGTAGATCCTGGCCCAGATTAAAACAACATATGCTGGCTTTAATCTAAATTTACCATGGTTTTCCTGCTTGAACACTAGAGAGTAAATTAAAATGTTATTTTATGTGAAGGTATGGGCAATTTAACTAAATGCTTATATTTCCATTGTCAGGTATCCAATTTTGGTAGACCGTTTCCCCAGCGTCCATCCGTAACTTTCTAGTTAGAGTTTATTCTAGGGACACTGTAGAAATTGGTGGGTTATAAGGAAGGGTGTAAAACATAGTTGCCAAATAATGTCAGCTTTCTGGGCAATGGGAAGCAAGTCATTTTACAAATTTTTTTCACCAGTTTAGCTCTTCCAGACCTTCAGAATTATAAAAAAAAAAAAAAAAAAGGCATGGGACGGGGGCGGCACAAAACAGTATTAGAGAACTTAGCTGTGTCCACTCCACAGACCATGTTACTAGAGGTATCACACTGGAGTTTCTCTTCAGCAGGCAAGGTGACTCAGGAAACTAGCAGATTTTTTTTAAATTTTTTATTTCTTTCCAGCGTAACAGTATTCATTGTTTTTGCACCACATCCAGTGCTCCATGCAATCCATGCCCTCTCTAATACCCACCACCTGGTTCCCCCAACCTCCCACCCCCCACCCCTTCAAAACCCTCAGATTGTTTTTCAGAGTCCATAGTCTCTCATGGTTCACCTCCCCTTCCAATTTCCCTGAACTCCTTTCTCCTCTCCATCTCCCTTTGTCCTCCATGCTATTTGTTATGCTCCACAAATAAGTGAAACCATATGATAATTGACTCTCTCTGCTTGACTTATTTCACTCAGCATAATCTCTTCCAGTCCGGTCCATGTTGCCACAAAAGTTGAGTATTCATCCTTTCTGATGGAGGCATAATACTCCATAGTGTATATGGACCACATCTTCCTTATCCATTCGTCCGTTGAAGGGCATCTTGGTTCTTTCCACAGTTTGGCGACTGTGGCCATTGCTGCTATAAACATTGGGGTACAGATGGCCCTTCTTTTCACCTCATCTGTATCTTTGGGTAAATACCTAGTAGTGCAATTGCAGGGTCATAGGGAAGCTCTATTTTTAATTTCTTGAGGAATCTCCACACTGTTTTCCAAAGTGGCTGCACCAACTTGCATTCCCACCAACAGTGTAAGAGTGTTCCCCTTTCTCCACATCCTCTCCAACACATGTTGTTTCCTGTCTTGCTAATTTTGGCCATTCCAACTGGTGTAAGGTGGTATCTCAATGTGGTTTTAATTTGAATCTCCCTGATGGCTAGTGATGATGAACATTTTTTCATGTGTCTGATAGCCATTTGTATGTCTTCATTGGAGAAGTGCCTGTTCATATCTTCTGCCCATTTTTTTATATGATTGTCTGTTTTGTGTGTGTTGAGTTTGAGGAGTTCTTTATAGATCCTGGATATCAACCTTTTGTCTGTACTGTCATTTGCAAATATCTTCTCCCATTCCGTGGGTTGCCTCTTTGTTTTGTTGACTGTTTCCTTTGCTGTGCAGAAGCTTTTGATCTTGAAGTCCCAAAAGTTCATTTTCGCAGATTTTTTTTTTAATATTTTATTCATTCATCTGAGAGAGAGAGAGCATGAGCTGGGAGAGGAGCAGAGGGAGAAGCCAGGCTTCCTACTGAGCATCGAGCCTGACGCGGGGCTTGACCCTAGGACCCTGGGATCGTGACCTGAGCCAAAGGCAGATGCTTAACCAACTGATCCACCCGGGTGCCCCATAGGAAACAAACTGAGGGCTGCTGGAGCAGAGGTGGGTGGGGGCATGGGGTAATTGAGCAACGGGCTTTAAGGAGGGCACATGATGTGATGAACACTGGGTGCTTTATGCAACTGAAGAATTATTGAACATGATATCTGAACCTAATGATGTACTAGATGCTGGCTAAATTGAATTTAAATTTGAAAAAAAGAAAGCTAAGAGATGAATCTTGGGGGTAGGGGGAGGCTGCAGTACCCACAGCAAATTCACAGAGTATTTGGGGAGGAGGCACATCCCACACTCTGTTCCCTTCCACTAAACACAAAATAAGAACCTTGTCCTTTTTTTGTTTTTTTCTTTCCTTTTCTGTCTTTTGATATGATTATAAGGACAACTGACCTAAGAATGCATGTGAACTTTGAGGTTATTATATAAAATCCACAGTGCTGACAGGTGGATGAATGCCAGCCCTGTGAGCTACACCCACATAGAGGGAGAAACATGCTGGCCAGGAGTCAGCTGCCAATGTCTGGAAGTGGCTCAAAAACAGGTTGTAAGCGATAGGGCAGGAGAAATGGGACAGGACGTTAGCAGCAGCCAGAGAGGGAGGCGGATACCTGAATCTCCCCACTGAGAGACCAAATTGCTTTGGAGATCCTAGAAAGGGAGTCTTTCTTGAAGGAAATGGAAGGGGGCAAAATGCATCTAGCTTTGGAAATAGGAATTAAAGTCAAATGTCATGGAAGAGAAAGGCAAGTGTGCGCACGCAAAAATTCAACCGGATGAGAGGTTCCAGGAAGCAAATAGGACTTTGGATGAGGCTGGGGGGTGGGGGAAGTGAGATTATCATGGGAAGCTAGTGAAGTAATAGCAGGAATGTGTCTGACTGGTCTTCTGGCCACTCACAAAATTTGGTGCTGAAAAAATCCGAAAACGTAGTGTCTCTAAGCGGTTGTTGATAGGATAGCAAGGATTTGTGTTTAATACCAGGAGAGATCAATTCCCTGCTGATGCAGAAGTGGAGGTCTCCTTACTCTGGGAGAAGGAACACTGGTCCTTCCTTCCTGTCTGCCGAGGATAGCATGCCACGGCGTGCCACAGCATGCTTCATTGCCCAATCAAGGTGTGCTGCAGGTGTTACGGGTCTGCCCTACAGACCGGAACTTTGAGATCTTGGCTGATGGCAGCTGGCTTTGTGTCCCAGTGGAGCAGAGGACAGACCACCATGCTCATCTTGTGAATTTTAGTTTTTGCTGACTAATGATTTCCTTTTGTATAACACCTCCTATCCTCTCACTTTTAAGACCACAGAGGTAAGCCCACACAAGTTTTAACTTATCTGCTGGAGGAAGCAGCTGATGAAAGACACCTTTCTAGTTTTTGCTATAGATACTGGTTCCACCAAATACGGGACCACTTCTGCTTCATCTTCATATGATAAAAGAAAGTATGGTAAAGTATTCATTCCAGGGCGAGGTGGGGGGTGTATCAGAACAGAGAGGGCAATAGCAAAATAATGATTTGTATAGAATTCTTATTCTACTCCTTGTCATGGAGAAGGTACATGAGTCAAATAATAGTTTAAATGTCATTGCTTTTTAGAATTTGTCCAGGCTTGGACAGGGCTGCAACATTTACTCAAAATTATACACTATTAGGTGTAACAATAAAGGCAAAGCATCCTCGAAACAACTTCTGTAAATGTCCATTGAACTGATTTCAAGGATGCCTGCTGCCTTCCTCATCCATAAAAAGAATGAAATCTTGCCTTCTGTAACAACATAGATGGACCTGGGGGCGGGGGCGTACTATGCTGAGGGAAATAAGTCAAACACAGGAAAACAAATACTGTGTGATTTCACTTATATGTGGAATCTAAATTAAAAATAAATAAATAAAACAAAACAGAAACAGACTCACAGATACAAAAAATAGAGGAGGAGGGGCTGGAGTTGGACAAAACAGGTGAAAAGATGAAGAGGTATAAATTTCCAGTTTCAAAATAAATAAGCCATGGAAATATACAGCATAGGGAATATAATAATATTATTATAATAAATTGGTATGGTGACAAATAGTAACTACACTTATTGTGAGGATCATTTTATAATGTCTAAAAATATTAAATCATTATGATGTACATATGAAACTAACAGGATATTGGATGTCAATTACACTTCAATAAGAAAAAGAGAATGCATGTTATGTTTATTATCAGTTGGGGTAATATGTGACATTTAATGATGCTCACCATTTTATTTTTTTAAGATTTAACTATTTATTAGATAGAGTGTGTGCTCACAAACATAGGGGGAGGGGCAGAGGGAGAAGGAGAGAATCTCAAGCAGACTCCCCGCCAAGTGGGGAGCTAAACATGGGGGGGGGCTCTCAATCTTACGACCTTGAGACCACGACCTGAGCCAAAATCAAGAGTCGGATGCTCAACCAACTGTACCATCCATGTACCCCAATGTTCATCATTTTACATGGCAACCTTAAGTTGTATACGATGCAGTTCTAATTTAGGGAATAGCCAGCAAGGGCAGAGGAGAAAGGAAATGAGACCATGAAAGAACTTGAAAGGAATGCAAGAAGGAAACAAAACCAGTATGCCCCATCCAGCAGGTAGAAGAAGAAGAGTTCAAGCCTTGCATCCTTACAGAACTGGATTCTAAACTGCATGATACTGAGCCAGCCACATTATCTCTCCTGGAATGGCTGCTTTCTTAACTGTCAAGTGGAGGTGATATCTATTTTGTAAAATTTTCAGAGGATTAAAAACAAGGCATAGAAAGTATGTTGTATAAATGTCTACCCAAGCAGGTATTAGGGTCAATGGCAACCCCTAGTGGTATTATTTTTACATGCTTATTGATAATATGGGTTAGGAAGAATTAATTTGGTTTGGGTAGAGAATTGCATACTTGGAGGACAGGCTGAGCACTTGAAATCTCAGGAAATGTGGACAGACAGGCAAAGCCAGGTTGAAGTAGGTCCCTAGAAGTGATATTTATAGGTGGTTATTCAAACTAAAGTGGTATCAGAAGAAGACTTGCTGTATTTGACCTCTCAGGGGCTTCCAGGGGGTATGGAGGGGATGAGAGTCTTTGTGGGCTGAAGAATTTCAGATACTTGTGTGCATATGTCTTTTGAGCCATGTAACCCTGCCACGCCCCCCTTGTGCATCACTAATCCAGGCAGCATGCAGACCCAACACTCAGGTGGTCCCTTTTTGGGAAAGCAGTCTGGGTGAGGGTATCACAGTGGTCTTCAGATTAGGGGTGCATCAAAATCTAGAGACTCTCTGAGTAGTTGTTGAAAATTGCATGCAGAAGATTCCAGTACCCTCTCTTGGAAGGGCACTCTAGGATCTCCATGGAACATGGGGAAAGCCCTAATGGAGAACTTAGTTTTGAGTCTAAAAGACAAGATCAGGAAAGCAAAATCACCAACTAAGAAATGTACCCTGAAAAAAACTGAAGATGAGGTATTTTTTCCCCCACAGATGTGATCAAAACATGGACAGGCAATGGAATTTAGGGCATTGGTATGATTATTGTAGAAATTACAAGGGAAAGAAGGAAAAGAGAAGGCTGAGATATTGGAAGCAAAACAGAGACATCTCAATGGAGCTAAGGAATGGTATGACCAAGGTAGCTGATGACTTAAGCAAGAAGAGGTAATTGTAGATAGAGCCAGTTGACGAGGTCCCTTATTAGAAGGAGAATAGGGTGTGGCCATGAGAATGGGGAACGGAGACAGCATGGAAAAAAGGAGTCCCTGCAGATGAGAAGACTGAGGAACTGGGAAGATGAGATGCATTTCAGGTGGATATTGAAGAACTTTAAAATAATAGCAGGACTTGGGTTGAAGAATTGATGCCAAGGATTTGGAAGACAGAGGAAGAGAGATGGGGAAGTCAGTGAATATCGGCAAGTAGACCACGATGAAGTGGTCAAGTTAAGTGAGTTCTGAAGAAATGAACATTGTCTGGAGACAGCCTGGAGGGTCAAGGACAGTATCAACTACCACATGTGAACACCCGAAATCACTGCTAGAAAACGATGGAGCTGATATTTGAACTCAAGATCCTGGAAAATACTAGCAGAATTATCGCTCTCCCTAGCTGCAGGAAATAACTTCCATCCCCTTCTCTCTTATTATCACCTCCTCCATTTCTGTATTCTTGCTCAGTCTTGGGATTTTGCCTATTCTTCTCCTCTTCTCTCCACGAAGGCTGAGGTTTTCCCCCATCCCCATCAAGTCGGCGATTGTGTTTCTTCTATTAGGTTGATCTCTGGTTTTCTCAACCCAAAATTCAGAGGACAGAGGAATTTCAACATCTCCAGGATGGTAGAAATAGCTGTAGGTCCCTGAAAGTCATGGAGAAGAAAAGACCAGAAGTTCAGCTCCACGTTCAATTACGGAGTTGGCCAAACCACCCACAGTCAGGCTAGACAGAAACATAATGAATTAAGGAGAGCGTGGGCTTCTAGGAGCACAGAGAACAGGTGACTCTCAGTAAGGCTCGTCCATGGCTCCACAGATAATCATTTCATTGATTACACAAGAAAGACCTAGAAAACCCCAAAAGCATTCCATACGGGAGAGAAAATCCCTACTTTCTGTGAAGTAGAAGTAAATGGAAAGCAGTTACCTCAATTTAACCTCTGGCAAATATTTTTCGTTGTTGTCATTCTGACGTAGTTCAGTTTCTGACTTTTATTGCCTCCTACTCTGCTTAAGTAAGAGCTTTATTAATATAAACTGGATCAGTATTTACTTTACCTCAAGGAAGAGGACAATCAATCTAATAGATCTTCGAATAAATCAACCTTCATGTGGGCCCCCCTTATGAAGGGTTAGAGTGGATGGTAGATTACATGACGTCACCTGGAAGGTCGTCCCTCCCAAAGCCAAGTTTCCACTCAACGCTATTCACTCTTTTCCAGAAAACATCTTCTTCCATGGTGAGCATTATCTCTAACCTTCCTTCAAAGTGATATTACCAGAGGACTCGTGGATTGTTACTGGCAAGTAAGTGTGAACGCCCTTGTGGAAGCTTGTACCTCTCACTGTAGACAGCACTGCTCAGGCTAAGAATACCAGAAGCCAGGTACCTAACATACGAGTCCTTTAACTCGTCACATCTCTTTTCAGGTTTCTTTTATATCTAATACTGCAGGCATTCACGCACGCGCGCACCCCCACTCCCTGCTCGCTTACCTCAATGGTCTGCGAAACAGGAGGGATCTTGGGATTCAAGGAGAGAAGATAAGCTCTGGGAGGCTGAGCAGGGGAGGTCTCCTCAGAGGGTAGATTTTATCTTGTTAGTTAACCTCACCAATATCTGTGCTTCTCTGGCTGTTGGTAACTCAATGTCATCCCCACGGACCACCGCCACCTTCCAGGGCTTCCTCCCTCCTGCCTGGGACATCTGCTGACTTTAATTCCCTGTATGGTTTTGGGTCAGTCTGCTCACGAAAAGCACTCCTGCAAGATTCAGAAGATGGAAAATAAAGAAGTGGCTAGTATTTTCCAAGGCAGTTACCTTAACTGCAGTAAAACCCAGGATAGAATCCCTTCTCAGAGAGCCCTTTGGATAAATGTAAATACCTATCACCTTAATAACATTTAAATCCAAACTTCCTGAAGCCTGTAAGAATATTCTGTAACATACCAGGATGTATACAAATAAAATACCATTAAATTTAAACAATTACTAGGTAGCGTCAGATATTGTACTTTTAAGCCCAGAAATGCAAGTGGAAATTTGTCTGTAAATTCATATAGCACTTAGGTTATCTGGGTCCTATTAGAACCATTTCATAAAACACACTGGCTTTTGCCATTTTAACCCATAGCATATATAACTCCTACTAATTCTACTTCTCTGGAGAACCCTGACTGATACAATAATCAATCTCAGGTTATATACTTTGCCAACACTAGATAATTTATCCAAAAAATGTTAATTGAGCACCTACTAAATGTGAATATAGTAGACACCAAGATGATTCTGGCTCTTCTATTTTAAAAGGCAGAAATGGACAAAAACCATTAAGCACATTAATATATAGCAAGTGGTGACAAAGCATTACCGACAGGAGAAAAAAAATTTTTGGACAGAGTGTCCTGAGAAGGACTCTGTCTAGGAAGGGACCTTGGAGCCCCATCTCTTGGAAAGTATGGGGCGCAGCCTGCAAGCACCTGGAGGAGGAGTATTCCAACAGGTGGAGTAGGAAGACTCGTAGCCCCAAACAGGAAGCACATTTAACCCACGTGGGCGCTGTCATTGCACGCAGGCCTGTAGGTGTATCCCGTGGGAAGTACACTGAGCTGCACTCAGGAGACAGGCCCTGTCACTACCCAGCAGCCATGTTATCTTCCGGTCTCTACTTTAGAAAACTGAAGAATTAGGACCAGATTGGTGATTCTTTCCAAAATACTTGTAGTGGACTTGCATTCTACAACCTCCTCTCAAGGATTTCCAATGTACAAATAAAGACTCTGAGGAACATTCCAGCAAAGGAACTCATGTAACTTCATTTAACCCAATGCTTCTGAACTTATTTGGTGTCAAAACTCTATTTCTGTTATGAATATAATTTGAGTGCATTGCAAACACTATCAGAAATACCGGACTCTAAGGAGCCAGTTTATCTTTCAGTACTATAGCTGTCTGAATAATGGGACATAAAATCACACACCCCCGTCACCCCTGCTGTCTAGCTAGCAGGCACTAGGACTTCAAAAAGAAGGGACTGGAGAGAGAACAACTTTTAAATTTATTTTTGGCAGTAGAACCTTTCTGACATATAAATTCCTATGTGAAAAAATAATAATAAAAATTACTAAATTCCTATTTTAACCGTCAATAAACAAAGCAGATAAAAATCAGAGATGCCTGGGCTGAAACAGGTCTGGATTTGCTGTGACATCATCGGCTGTCTGTCCCCATGTGCTGGGATCACACTGCCCTCTAGTGCCTAATACGCAAGGAGAGTAAAGCTAAAACTACTACAGTAATCTCTTTAACACTTCCAGCCTCAGAGTGGCCCCAAACTGCTGTTTGCTAATCTGTGATTCTCAAAGTGAGGTCCCCAACGGTCAGCACCACCTGGCTACTTGTTAGAAATGAAAATTCTCAGTCTCATCCCCTCCTTGCCAAGACATGCTGAATCAGTAAGTGGGGAAGAGACCCGACAGTTGGTGTTTAAACACCGTCTCCAAATGAGAAGCAAAATCACAGCTCAGCCCATCCTCCACAGGCGGGAGTACCATGTCGCTTTCAATTAAGAAAAAAAAAAAAAAATGAACTTGGAACAGCTCGGTTAACAACCAAAAATTCACAGAGGAGTTTCTCTACCTAGGACTCGTTCAACAATTTTCACTTTATGCCATTCTTTCAGACTCAGTATGAGTTACATCCACTCCAACAATACCACTGGACCCAATTTATCTGTAGCATTGCCATGAATGACAAAAGAAGGTTCTAGAATGAGCCTGTCCCACTTTTCTTTAAAGAAAATTTCTGTAATGGTAATGCCCATCGTAAAACATAGGGTTTGCATTGTGAAGTAGTGGTGAAAACCCTGTAACTCTAACTTGTGTTTAATACATACACAAGATGGTCTCTCCATCGTCTAAGTCTTTTTCCTGGCCTGTCATGCTGGATCTATGCTCTGTTCAGACCAGGCAGACCAAATACGGGTGAATGAATGAGTTAGAACAATTTTACTACAACTACAACTACAACAGAACTGGCTTTCTTCCTTCCTTCCTTTTTCTTCCCTCCCCAAAGGCTTCCTGACTACTTGGGGTGACTGAAGTTTCTGTTGGCTAAAAGCACAAACCCAACCAAAGGTGCCCTGAGAACAGCAGCCTCCTGTACAAAAGACACCTTCATTACCATTGTGGCACACTCATTTCTAAAACTTGATAATTTGATAAAGAAGACAGACTCAGTAAAAAGGAGTGCTGCCATTATTGACATCGGTATCTCAGCGGGAATGTCAATACAAAATAAACTTACCAGCAATGACTAAGCTCTAAGGAAATTTATAAATTTTTATTTAAAAATTACAGTCTGCTTAGGCAGGTGACCTAAAAGAGTGAGGCACTCTTTTATCATTTCTGCAACTCATACAATGAGAACACTTCAGTTTTTTGAACCACTAACTTATGGGGTATAACCAATGTTTATTACCTAGGTGAAGATATTTATAGGTAGCTATAAAAACGAACTGGGAAATTTCATTCAATATGTAAATAAAGACTCGTTTGTCCTATTTATAGTTAACAATAATGAAAGTATGAATACAAGGAAATCCAGGATAGAACATATTCAATGAAAATTTTTTTTTTTTTAAGATTTTATTTATTTATTTGAGAGAGAGCATGAGCGAGAAGAAGGTCAGAGAGAGAAGCAGACTCCCCATGGAGCTGGGAGCCCGATGCGGGACTCGATCCCGGGACTCCAGGATCATGACCTGAGCCGAAGGCAGTCGTCCAACCAACTGAGCCACCCAGGCGTCCCACAATGAAAATTTTTAAAGTGTAATAATATATCATACATTTTGTCCAAATTATCAAAAATTCAAATTACAAGGAGAAGGGAGGGAAAAATAAAATAAGATGAAAACAGAGAAAGAGACAAACCACAAGAGACTCTTAACTCTAGGAAACAAACTGAGGGTTACTAGAGGGGAGGAGGGTAGGGGGTAGGGTAACTGGATGATAGGGATTAAGGAGGGCACGTGACGTGACAAGGCCTGGGTGTTATATCCAACTGCTGAGTCACGGACCTCTACCTCTGAAACTAATAATATACTATATGTTAATTAATTGAATTTCAATTTAAAAAATTTTAAATTAGGTGTATTATAATCAATATCAGCTTCCTAAAGTGGCTGCAAAGCACTACAAAGCTGGGTGGTTTAAAACATCAGAAATTGATTGCCTCTCTCGTAGTTCTGGAGATTAGAAGCTTAGAACTAAGGTGTCCGTAGGTCCCTTCTCCCTCTGAAGGCTGTAGGGAAGAGCCTTCCTTGCCTCTGCCAACTTAAGATGTTTCCTAGCAATACTTACTGTTCCTTGGTTTGTAGATGTATCATTCCAATCTTTTCCTTTGTTGGCACATGGCCACCTTCTCCCTGTGGGTCTCTGTATCTGTGTCTCTCCTTATGAGCTTCTCACTCATATCGGAATAAAGGCCCACCCTACTCTAGGATGACCTCATCTTAACTAATTATATCTGCAACAACCCTGTTTCCAAGTAAGTTCCATTTTAACGTACTGGAAATTAGGACTTCAACGTATTTTTTGGGTGGGGACATAATTCAACCCTTAACAGTCCACCTTCTGGCCTCCCAAAATTCACATTCGCCTCCCACGTACAAAATTACATTCACCCCATTCCTAACATTCCCAAATGTCTTAACTATCCCAGTATTCACTCTAAATCCAGGCTGCCATCTAAATATCATCAATTCAGAGTCCCAAATTTCATCATTTAAATCATATAAGTCACTACGGGTGAGACCCGGGGTATGATTCATCCTTTGGTAAAATTCCCCTCCATCTGTGAACCAGAGAACAAGGTATCTGCTTATAAAATACAATTATTATGGCATAGGATAGACATTCTCATTCCAAATAGGAGAAATAGGAAGGGGAAAAGGCAGGTAATGGGTCCCAAGGAAGACTTAAAATCCAGCAGGGCAAGTTCCATTAGATTTCAAGACCTGAGAATAATTCCTTGTGGCTCAATGCTCTGTCCTCTGGGTCTGACAGGCCAGCAGCCTCACCTTATAGGCCTGAGGGGGTCTCATCAGCCCAAACTTCTGCATCTGTGCCTCTGCTCTCAGACTCACTCCCTTTTTTGTTTCATGCCCCTATTAAGCCAAGCTGGTAGTGATTCTACTGGTATAACATTATCAATTTTATACCAGTAGAATGCAATTCACAGAGGTCCAAGCCATCAGACCAGAGGGTCCTCCACGGAGCTTTCCAGGATAACCCCATCTCCATTCCTGGCTTCTACCAAGATGGTTGATTGGATCCATCAGCCAAACACCTGAGCTCTTTAGCCAGTGATGGTCCAGCCACACTGTTGGCGCTGTTTATAAAGTATGCTCTCTAGACTGGCTGGGAATCTTACAAGTCACTGGGTGCTGATTCCTTTTTGCTTCGGAGTTCTTCCCCCGATTTCTTTCCTTTCTCTCACATTTTATTATAAGTAGAAAGAAGAAGCCAGGCTGTACCTTCAACACTGCTTGGAACTCTCCAAGCAAAGTTATCTCCAAGCAAAATTCATTGCTTACAAGTTCTACTCTCTTTCCAACAACGAAACATGATTAAACTGTGTTCTTTGCCATTTTACAACCTTTCTTTAGAACCAAATCAACTTTCTTCCAGTGTCCAATAACATGTTTCTCCTTCCCATCTAGGACATCACCAGAAGCATCTTTATCGTTCATATTTCTAGCAACATTCTGTTCCTGGTGAGATATGTCTTCTCTAAAACAATAGACGCTTTCTCTGTAGCACTCCTCCTCTCTTCTTTCTGAGCCCTCAACAGAAGTGCATATAATGGCAATATTTCTACCAACAATCTCTTCAAGGCATTCTAAATTTTTTTCTATCTAGTACCTCACAATTCTTCTAGCCTCTCCCCATTTTCCAGTCCAAAATCACTTTCACGTTTCTATGTTTGTTACAGCACCACATCACTTCCCAGTACCAAAACTGGTCTCAACAATTCATTAATCCTTGTGATTTCCTGGGTGCAAGGGAACCATGCCATTGAAATGAATCCCTAATCTTACCTGATAGCGTCCAAATAGCAAGATGAGTGATATGAACACTGAAAGTCAACTAGAAAGAAATCTGTCTAATCACCATTAAAAATGATGATTTTGGTCAGTGTATATTAACCAACGCAGCTGGTTAGAAAGGGCAGAGCAAGGTTCAGATGGAAAATGTTGACATGGAAAGCTGACTTAAGTCATCTAGATTAAAAAAAAAAGAACACACACATTTTAATACTGAGTCATGGTGAGCTGGAATATAGAGATCATTTTCTCCTAATTCTTTAAAAAGTATTTCCAGTAAATGTTCACTAATTTAGACAAGAATCTAAATGAATTTAGTAAAACATTTAAATGGAGAAGTATAGGTGTGGACAGCATGTGTTTCGAGCAAACCCTAACTAAATTGATTATGTTCCCTTTATGGCAAACTGTAAAGGTCTGATTAAAAGACGTTGATCTCATATGTAACTTAGTATTTATAAAGGGCTTTCAGACAATTTAATTCCTTAAAGAAATAGTTTTCCTCGCAATCTTAAATTGTAAACTTACTCTTTTGGTGTCTTCTTATTCTCTTAAATTAATTTTGAAATTATTCCTACATTGTGTACTGATGATCAATAATTCAACTTACGTGGGTCTAACATTATGAGCTGTTACTTTATCAGGGATTCATTGGTGGTGTGATTTCCTGGGTCACTGGGACTAGACCAGACTCTCAAAGAAAGGCCAGGGAAAGACACTGGTATTTACTGTATTAGGCAGTGCCCTGAGTCATCTCCTGTTGACCTCATGTACTCTTCACAAATAATAAAGTAGATCACTGTTACCTTCTTTTAATCAGTGGGGCTCAGAGAGGCAAAGGAATTTGACTAAGTTCAGCCAGCTATGTTAAGTACAGCAGAAAACACATCTATCAGAAGGTCCACATCACAGTAATAGCTGGGATATTTATTAAATGCCCACCCACTCATGGCAGTGCACCTGCTCCTCAAACAGCAAGGGCTCCGAAGCTGCGGAACTCCCCTCCTGAAACACCTAGGATGGACCTGTGTCCTGAAATGGAAGCCCACTCTGTTCAGTGCACCCAATGTCCTCCTCCAGAAGACTAGAAATTTACATTTTGACATAACTAAGCAAATCAGGGCCTTTGTTTGGTAACTTTTTAACTAATTTCCAACAACCTTTGAAGCAACAGGTTAAAAATCAACTAAGAAATACCACCTGCTTGAACTATTAAAATCACACCACTAGAGTAACCTGAGATTGTAAATTCAGTATTTGCCTCTTTTTTAAAGCTGTAACCCCACCATTAGTTTTAAAAAGAGGAAAATGCCTTGGAATTAGAAAAGGAGGTCTAAGGAAGGAATGTTTGCAACTATCATGTTGGTTTCTTCACTCCCGTCAGTCTCAGCGGAGACCACATATCAGGGAATAGCACATGACTCGTGGTTTCAACGTTCTTCGCATTAGTTTTCCACAGGCCATAAGGAAAGCCCTTCAATTCAAAGGGGCTATGCAGGCAGAGCACCACAGAGAAATGAAAACGCAGGGTCCTTTTGCAGTGAGGATACCAGCAGGGGGCCAACTTGGAGCCCGTCCTGAGAGGAGCCTTCCCGATTTCACATTCGAGAGGATTTGTTCTGGTTGTTTCTCCCCATGATCACTTGTCACGTGAATCTTCCCATGGTGGTGGTAACGGATTCCGTATTCTAGTCAGACCAACAAATCCACCCATCTTGAGTTCAACACCCTTCGACAAACCGGCTGCCAACATCTGAGGTGGAAAGGGAAGTTACCCACCTGCCCAGATGAGGACAACTGGGACCTCAGCCCCTTAAGAAACTGTGTCCAGGGGTCACACAGCTCAAAAGGTGTAGTCCAGATTTGAATTTCTCAACTGCGAAAGCCGTGTTCTTCTCACCAGGAAATCCTCGTTTCATTGATCCAAAGCTATTTTCATGATGACCTCCAGGGGCATCTGAGGGCTCAGTTGGTTAAATGACTGACACTTGGTTTCAGCTCAGGTCATGGTCTCAGGGTCCTGGAATTGAGCCCCACATTGGGCTCCATGCTCAGCGGGGTGGTGGTGGGGGTTCTGCCTGGGATTCTCTCCCTGCCCCTCTCAAATAAATAAATAAATTTTGGGGGGGAAAAAAGAGTAACCTCTATGTTCTTTTTTTTTTTTAAGATTTTATTTATTTATTTGACAGAGGGAGAGATGATAAGTAAGCAGAGAGGCAAGCAGAGAGAGAGAGGGAAGCAGGCTCCCCACTGAGCAGAGAGCCAGATGCGGGGCTCAATCCCAGGACCCTGAGATCATGACCTGAGCTGAAGGCAGAGGCTTAACCCAGTGAGCCACCCAGGCACCCCAAACTTCCATATTCTTGAGAAGCAAACAGTGGCTTGTATTTCCTACTCCAGAGAACAACTTTAAGTAATTAGAAAACTTGGGAAATATCTCCTTATTATTATTTGAATTGTTCTGGTCAGTTAGAAACCATGTTTGGCCCAATGGCTGTACTTTGAACAAACATTTCCAGGAGACTTTTGATGTGTGAGATTGTGTGTTAGACTCAGTGACAAAAATGAATCCCTGCATCCTGCCCCCCTCACTGCCAGGCTAACAAACAGATGTGCACGTCAAAGGCACCTCAGTGTCTTCCAAAGACATGCCTTCCACAGAACGCATAGTGTGTGCTTACTGACTGGCATTGTTCTAGCTTGTAGTAATGTGTGTAATCTTCACAACACGAGGTAGATATCATCATCCCCACTTTACAGATGAGAAATCTGAGGTACTGAAGAGGTCGGTAACTTGCCATAGTTTACAAGCTTGTAATTAGCAGGAAGAATTTGGACCTTACTGACTCCAGAGCCCTGCCCTTGACCGTCAGGGCACCCTGCTTTGTCAGGGCTGTGACTGAGAGGAAGCATAGATGAAGGAGGGAGAGAAGCTGGAGAGGGTCTGGAAGCTTCAGGGAGGAAACGGTCAATTACTGAGTGAGTGATGTTCTCTCAGAGCAGTCAACTGCCTCCCTAAGGGCTACACGTATCTTCCCTCAGCAGACTTTCAGGCTTAACCTCCTGAACTTAAGTTCTCACGTTTCAGTACTAACAATGTAAGCGGAACAGGAACAGAGCAAGTGCTAAGTATTACCTCACAGAAATACTTTTAAGTCCTGTTGAATTTCATGCATGATGCCATGTTGTCTAGATGTCATGGAGTTCTTCTGAAGAGATATTAAAAACAAATCAAGTCACCTGGGTGGATGACAATGCAAATCTGTGGAGGTTTCTTACGCTAAACCAAGGTTCACCTTGAGTTTGATTCTTAGAAAAAGCAAGGGGTCTATCTGCTTTATAAATCTTCACTCCCCAAAGGCTATTTTATTCACCATTTCAAAGCACTCATTAAAATGAATTTCCAGTTCATCAGCTGCTGCAGGGTAATAGGCTCATGACAGGGGGGCATGAAGCAGATGTTTGCTTAGCAACTATGTTTGTCAAAATTCCACCAATCTTATCTTATGCCCAAGATTTCTGCCTGAGGAGAAATTCCCTGACTCCTTTCTACTGAAAAAGATTACAGGAGAAACCCACTGGCTTGCGGTACTGGGGAGTAAATTTTCCTCAGTGACCCTGCCACTCCAGCTGAGATGAAACTTAACCCCTTTACTGCAGTGTTTTCAGGTAACCATTAGTTTTCTCTTTAAACCAAAAAATCCAAAGACAAGACTCAAGTCCCTGTATTTTGACCTGTGATATGTGTATTTACTGTCACACGATTTTCTTTTTGTCATTTTTAAGACCATAGGACAAATGGAGCATGGGGAAAAGAACACAGGTTTTATGAAAAGAAACCATCAATCTTCGGACTTCCTTTTTTCTTTTTTCTCCAATAGTTCAACCATCCATGAATTGTTGCCGGACATCACCAAGCAATTCCTGGGTTTTCCCCACAGTAAACCTCTGCTGCTTTGGATTTTTCTCAATGATGAAACCATCAGAACCATTTGTCGTACCTTATTTAGCAGGACCAGATAAAAATATAAGCCTCAGTGTGGTAAGTTTACTAACATGCTTATCTTAGATTTATGTCTTGTTAGAACCAATGTCTAAAGCCTTGGGTGGGAGCAAA
The DNA here is from genome assembly GCF_002288905.1 of Enhydra lutris kenyoni. Taxonomy (NCBI): domain Eukaryota; kingdom Metazoa; phylum Chordata; class Mammalia; order Carnivora; family Mustelidae; genus Enhydra; species Enhydra lutris. The sequence continues at coordinate 36,680,277 of NW_019154085.1, read as the reverse complement.
GTATCAACACTTCTTACAATCTCAAAGAGGAACAAATGGGCCTTCATGATTTCTGTGTATTTGTCATTTAAAATATAAAACTCTTTGCTACCTCACAAATGGGGTGAGTTCAAAACAACCTTTGAGCTGCAGAAAAACAATACTCCTGGATGTCATTGCTTATTATTATGAGTCTAAAATAAAACAGCCATACCTAGATATAAGCACAAACCTTAGAGGATAGTATAAGATTTACAGGGGGAAAATTGGGAAAAAGCATATGAAAAAATCCTCTGAAGATTTTTTTTTCCTCTTTATGTGTAAATATGAAGGCTTTGTTGGCTTTTAGTCAGGTCATAGGATCTAATCCTAAGGAGCCTATGAGTCAGTGTTTCTCAAAGCATGGTCCATCGACCCACGCAAGAGCATCACCTGGGTAACTTGTTAGAAATGTTCATTTTCAGGCCCCACCCCGGATCTACTGAGTCTAAATGTCTGGTTTTTAATAGACCTTCCAGGTAAATCGGCTACACGCTAAAATTTAAGAACCTTCCCTTTAATCACTGAACAATAACAAGATCAGACAAAGCACTGTATCGATTCAATTTCCTTAGGGAAAAAATGTCGCACCCATTTTTACGGGTTGGTTATTCAGCAGATGGGTCATTACAATTATATCTCCCTTGGCCTCCCTTTCCTGAAAAACATCCTCATGTCCCTACTGGACACCAAGGAAAGTCTTCCCTCTAAACCCATCCACCATTTTCCTTCCCAGTTAAAAAGGTACATGCCAATCATGAATGCCAGTAGGTGCAGATAGGTTTGTCTGGGAGATACCGCTGGACTGGATTTAGAGTCCAGAGACGGTCCTTAAAAACAGATCTGGAACATAGCTTTTCCCAGGTTAGTGACTACCTAATGTCGGGAAGAGCCAGAATGAAGTTCTACCAAACTATAAGAACACTTAGGTAGAAGGTGACCTGAGAACTCAAGGAGTCAGGGCATAGTTCATGTCAAAACACACTCTCGGGCTCAGTAAGTTGGCAGGTTTACATCAGTGATCTGGGACCCTGGGATCTGAGAAGGATTTAAGGGGTTCTACCCCAGCCTTCTTTACATCATCTCCCACCCACTATAGATTCAGCTTATAGAAGCTAAAATAATTATGTTCTATTGATGGGCTCAGATGATTTGCTGATACCACCGACTCCTTCCTGGAAAACTGTGGCCAAAGCTGACTTAAACAAGAAAGATAATAACTGGTTTCTCGTGGCTCCTCCAAAGCAGCTCAAAAGAGTAAGGCCAAGAATGCGGAAGAACAGAAGACAGACTAGCATTCCTTCTGATATTCGGTCTTGAACTGGTCATTTGTCCTATGTGTTCCTGATGACCCAGATGATCTCTTGATGGTCTGCACATACTGATGTGGATCACAGGCAAATATGGCTAGGTTCTGCCAGTACCGAAACATTCTTTTTAACCTTATTGAAGAAGAGTCAACTATTTTAAAAGGAGAGGCAACAGCACGTGAGCAGTCCGACACTGCCCTAGGGAAAGCTGGTAAGCCTAACATATGCATTATGGCCTCTTTCCCAGCCTCAGTGGCTTATGCAGATGATACTCCATTTTAAAATGTAAGAAGCAGGTAACTAAGAACAATAACTGCTCTTTCTCTATACTGGAGGGGGGAACCCACATGTTAGGAATGTCCATGATTTGGGCCATTTGTTTTCCTTGAATTTCCATTTCCCATGACTTTCCACTGTATTGTCAGAAACTCATGTGAAGTATCAAATTGACGTGGGCCAAGCAATGTGTCTTAGCGTCCTTTGGATAATATGTCAGAGATCTATGGTGTGTTTCACTTCCAGTGCTTTGGTCCTTATGCCCCTCCCCTGTTTAACCTTACAGATCACAAATGAGATCTTCCCAATCTGGACATACTCTTACCTGGTGCTGCTGCTCCCTGTGTTCGTCCTGACCGATTATGTCCGCTACAAACCAGTCATCATCCTGCAAGGAGTCAGCTTCATCATCACCTGGCTGTTTCTTGTATTTGGCCAAGGATTAAGAGCCATGCAGGTGCTAGAGTTCTTCTATGGGATGGTCTCCGCCACCGAGGTGGCGTACTATGCCTACATTTACAGCGTTGTCAGCCCCGAGCACTACCAGAAAGTGAGCGGCTACTGCAGAAGCATCACGCTGGTGGCCTACACAGCGGCCTCAGTGCTGGCCCAGCTCCTGGTGTCCCTGGCCAGACTCTCGTACTTTTACCTCAACGTCATATCCTTGGCCTCCGTCTCTGTGGCCTTTCTTTTCTCACTTCTCCTACCAATGCCTAAAAAGAGCATGTTTTTTCATGCAAAACCCAGCACAGGAGCTTCTCCAAAACCAAGAGGAAGAGATGCTTTCTTAGAGGAACCTCAAAAGGGTCACAAACCAGTCTACCAAGAAATATTCACCTTTTCAAGGAATCTGGATGATGGTTCGTTAAGCACTCCAAAGCCGGAAAACGTAACTTTGACGGTTTTTGTGCAGTGGTTCCAAGATCTGAAGGAGTGCTACTCCTCAGAGCAACTTTTTTACTGGTCCCTGTGGTGGGCCTTCTCCACAGCAGGTTTTAACCAGGTTTTGAACTATGTTCAAATCCTGTGGGATTACAAGGCACCGTCCCAGAGTTCTACAATCTATAATGGAGCAGTAGAAGCCCTTGCAACCTTTGGAGGTCAGCATACCAGACTTTATCTTTTCAGAGCAGTTATTGTTCTTAGTGCAAGAAATATAGTCTTCCAAATCATAGTCTTAGATTCATTGTACTGACTTCAATACTAAAAACCAAATACTCTGAAAAAAAAAAAGAGAGCTTTAACACAAAATTTAAAAGAGGCAATAAATATAAGGGAAGATTGATGAAGTTATCCATGGAAAATAAAGTTTTGCCTACCCCCTAGAAACAGGGACTGCAAATTTCTGTCCCACTGGCCAAACCTGGTTTGGCCGTAAAGAGTTGAATGGTTTAAGGTTAAGCTACCAAATCACTTTCCTCTCTAATTGTTCTCTAATTCTAATTGATAAATTGTGGTTTGCAAACTATTAATAGAGGTGGGCAAACAATGGCCCAAGACCCATGAAAGCTAATAATTTTTACATTTTTCATGGGTTGTAAGGGAAAAAATAATATATGCCAAGGTTTGTAAAAATAATAAATCAACCAAATAAAAACAAAGAAGGCTATGTAGTCTGCAAGCCTAAAATATTTACTCTTTGGCCCTTTATAGAATACAGATTTTGAAATCAATGTAGTGGATTTCTGACCAGCATTTTTAAATCAAAGAACAGAATAGAAAATTTAGAATAGAATAGAATACAGAGCACAGCAGCTTATAGGGATAAGGTCTGTTTTGTGAAAACTGTTTACATACAAATATGTATGTACTGGTGGACATGTAAAACATATTTCTTTTTTTCAGGCTATGGTTAAAGAAGTTTGAAAGCTACTGTTCTATGAGCTACTTTATCATTCAAAGGTTCCTTTTGAGACAACTTAAATAATTTATTTATATCTTTCCTTAACTCTACATGCAGAGATTTGCCAAAACTTGTTGCCTTCTGATTAAGATTATTTTCCCTACTCAGCTTTCCCCATTCCCTATTATATCCAGATTTTTTCTGAAATAATAGTGAATCAAAACAGGATTCTTATAATCTTACATCCCATTTCTTCTCCACAGCTAGCTTATTGTATTACCTTGTATAGTGTTCTCTCTGGTCTTTTCTACACTATATACTTCCATTCATTTGACATTAGTAAGAAGCAATAAGAATTGTGTCTCTCCACAGTAGCTCTTAACAAATAGCAATCTTTGAGTGTGGAGAAAATGGCAGCGGGAGACAAAGAGTGCTAGGAAAGGAGGAAGGCAGGGTGTGACATGTTGGGAGAGGCAGGACCTCCAAGAGGCTATGTGTGTTCCTGAGTATTTATTCCTTCTCCTGGAGCTGACTGGTTAAGTGTTTGCTTCAGCCTTATTTACCTATTGATGGATTTCTGATACTGCATTTTGTGCAGCAGGAAAGAGGCAGCGAGACTGAGTGACCCTGAGAAGATCTCTGGGAGAATGAGGGTTTCCAGTTTCTGCTACAGGATTCCCCCTCAACCCCATCCTGGACTTTCGACTTTCGAAAACTTCCCTCCTGGCTGAGAAGCTACCGTGGTTTGGGGATTCTCAGATTCTTGTCCACAGACTCTTCCTTTTTCCCAGAACATATTTTGTGAAGTTTAAAATCCTTTTCCAAAGAAAATGAGGTGAAGAGGAGGGAAGATGGGTTGACACAGGGTTAATCCTCTAGAGTTTGAAGGGTAGAGCCCAGAGCTGTCTTTGAAGTGAGCCCAACAACGCACATGGTTTTTCCTGATATAACAAAGCTTTCACATCAAATAAGACTTTGAAGATATTATTTTTGAAGTTGGGGTGTTCCACACCCATATATTTATTGAACATTTCAGGGTCCATTGTTGAGATAATATTCTTCTCACTTCCCTTTCTAAAAATTCCATTTTGACTCCTAGAAACCTGTTCTAGGATTTGTTTGCCTTAAACTCTTTTCCTCTCTAAGGACTTGCTCTTTGGGAGAAGGGAGAAAACAATCTTCTTCTCTTTAGATAATGTACCCTTACTGAAGGCATGTGTAGGAAAGGTAAAATGTGCATAAAATTCATTCTTTAAAAGCTCCCCAAACACAATTTTTGCTTAGTCTCTTTGTGATTGCGAGGACCCTAATTAGTGTCAAATTTTTAGGCAGAAACCAGGTGAAGTAGACTGGTTTGCTGACCTAATGCCTTATGTAAATTAAGCCATGTCTTTAAGAAAGAAAGCTAAGGGTAGCAAGAAACCTGACAACTGATTACTTCATTCACAGCACGTTGTAGGAACATATTATATGTACATCCATATAATACGTATCATCACATGAATATGTCCCAGGGGTATGTCTTGTGACTACATGTAGGGCTTGGGTCAGAGTTTCTCATCCCCAGCAATACTGACATTTTGGGCAGGGAAATTCTTTGTCCTGGGGGGCTGTCCTGTGCTTTATAAGATGTTCCACAACATCATCGGTCCCAACCCACTAGATCCCCTTAACATACCACCACCAGCACCACCCCACACCCCTGACAAGTCATGACAACCAAAATTGTCTTCAAATACTGCCATGTCTCCCCTGAAGGACAAAAACACCTTTGTGAGAACCATTAGGTTACGATTAGTTTAAATTTGAGTTAAGGTCAGCATTTCTACAATTCTGTCACACACTATTAAAATGAAAAATTGATACATCTCATTTCTCCAGTAGGCTATATTATTTTCAAGAGCAAGGAGCCAATGTTTACCACCATATTTTCTCACAGAAAAGCTCAAAAACATTTGATGAGTGAGTAGGTGAATAAATGAGTCAACAAAGAGGGGAATGATTAAACCAACAAATGGGGGAAGTGTATAGAGAGAATTCTTAAAAAGAAGATAGTTATGTTTTAGGGATTTGAGGGAATTTTTAAATTGATGTTATAGAGAAGATAGAGAAAACAGGGATAAGGACAGAGAGAGAGAATCCCTTCTTGCTAGAACATCTGTTATGCGGCACAGAGGAGGACATGGTAGCAAGGGCTGGCATTCAGTCTGAAGAACCTGGTGCCTCACTTGGTCACCAAGTGTTCACAACTGACTGTTCCTTCCACGGTGCTTTTTCTTGACTGAACTTGAGTCAGGCTCGTGTCCTTATTACAGACCCCTTACATTCTGCTTGCCCCAATTCTGAGTAAACACAACACGAGGTGGAATGTGCCCCAGCCCCCATCATCTTCTGAAACTGGACTGCAGCAGGACACTTTCCTGTCAGTCTCCACTGATCGTTTCCCCTTCCTTGTCCAGCTTCCTCTCCAAAGATCCCATTTATGACTGCTTGCCCTAAAGTGAAGGATTATGCTATAAAAGTAAACCTTTTTTCTGTTTGATTTTAAGATGCTTGCAGATTTCGGCAATCAGAGTGTCCTTCCTACTGCAATTCTTTCTTCTAAATAAAGCCTCCCCCTATCAAAGTCTGGATTTGTTTTCGTTTGACACCAGGTTTCTGAACCCAAGTTTTATCTTCTGCAAAGGGAAGAAGAAAGGAAAAAATGGCCTCTCTGGGGCCATTCCAGTCTGTGATTTATGGAGACCCAAATTTAGTTGGTCTATTTCAAACTTTAAGAGAAAAAGATATGCACACTTCCCAGAGGTGGATCAAGTGATTGTCATTCAATCAAAGTTCATGATTGGTCAACATTTTTTTTACCATAGCCTGGAAATGCTTCAGTGCCCATCCAGTGTGAATTTTAACAAAACATCATCCTACTTTGTATGTGTGGAATGACAAGATGTAATATATATTGATTCCTTCCTTTCCAGGGGCTCTGGCAGCCTTCACAGCAGGCTGTGTAAAAGTCAACTGGGATCTCCTGGGAGAGATGGCCCTGGCAATGTTCTCAGCAGTGGATGCAGGTTCTCTACTTCTCATGCATTACACAAATAATATTTGGGTGTGCTACGCTGGTTTCGTGATATTCAAGTCAAGTTACATGTTTCTCATAACGATAGCAGCGTAAGTATTTGTCATTTCTTTATCTAAATCTCAAGCAACAGAACAGGTTTCTTTATTTATTCTTCTAGTTCTTCTGAATAGCATTTGCAATGTTATATTTAATGCTTAATATAAGAGACAACAACGATATTCCTATTTTAACAGACTTTCTCCTGGAACTTTAAGGTTATTAATCAGGCAAAAAAATTCAAAGTTCTCATAATTAATAAATAGCAATATGCTCTGAGGTTTTGATTTTTTATATTTTTTATTGTATTTATTTAACAGAATAATTTTATCAATTTTTTTCATTTATAGCCCTCTTTTTTTTTAATTTGGTAAAAACATGTAACATGAGTTCTATCTCTCTTTGCAGACTTTTAAGTGCACACTGCAGGATTGTTATCTGTAGATACAATACTGTACATCAGACTGCTAGAACCTATTTATGATACATAACTGAAAGATACGTATTTATACACATTAAGTAGCAACTTAATTTTCCTCTTCACGCAGCCCCTAGAAACTACCATTCTATTCTTCCTTCTATGAATTTGATTATTTTAGACAACTCATATCAGTGGAATCATGCAACATATGTCCTTCTATGACTGAAACATTTCATGTAGCTTAGTGTTCCCAATATGCATCCATGTTGTCCCATATTGCAGGATTTCCTTTTTTTTTTTAAGGCTAAATTATAGTTGGTTGTACGTATATACCACATTTTCTTTATTCATTAATCCATCTACAGACGTTTAGGTTGTTTCCACATCTTGGTTATTATGAATAGCAGTATAATGAACATGGGAGTGCTCTCATTTCTTCTAGGTCCTGATTTCAATTACTTTCAATAAATACTCAGAAGTGGGAATTTCTGGATTGTATGGTAGTTCTATTTTTAATTTGTTAAAATCCATACTGTTCTCCATAATGGCTGTACCATTTTGTATTCCCACCAACAGTGTACCATAGTTGTAATTTCTCCAATTTGATTTTGTTTTATTTATTGATATGTGATTGTATCTAATTTTGACTCAGTTTAGTTTTCACCCCCTACCTGCTTGAATAATCATAGCACATCTGTTTCTTTTTGAAACAAATTATCAAGTAGTCTCAGAGCAGCTGTAGAACTGAAGCTGTTCTATAAAACTACATATAAAAATAAGAAACGTTAAATCATACAGTAGTTTAAAGATAGGGAATATTTGATCTCAATTAATTAGAATAGAAAGAAAATGATCTAAGGAAGTGATGAATGTTGCCTAGAGAATGCCTAAAAAAGGACTAGGTAGGTATTGCTCATAATTTCCTGTGTGGCAGTATGTTTAATTTTAATTAGGAAGTTGATCAAAGACAAAGCAAACATCTAAAAATATTTTCCTTGACCTAACATCAGCTGTATAATCTTGGACATACTATTTGGCCTTAAATTTTTCTTAGAGACCTATGGAACACAAAAAACTATATCAATATATGCATTATGAAGTCCCAGAAGAAGTGAACATAAAGGAGAAAAAAAGTGTTGTGATAATGGTGAGAAAGTTCCCAGATTTGATCAAAAGCATTAATGATATATTCAAAAAATGCATGAACATTCATTTAAAACATTAATTTGTACATTCAAGAGGCTCACCCATGAACTCCATGTAACTTACAATTGAGTTTCTATCTACCAGTTTGTTGTTTACTATTTGTCCCACCTATTCATTTGCCTTTATTCCTCTTTTGAAGTTAATTGAGTTTTCATTTTTAATTCCATTTTTCTTGTTTTTCTTGGCTAAGTCTTTATGTTTTTAGTGGGATTAGATTTTTAACTCATCAGTTTTTGTTAAATTAATACTATACCACTTTGTGTGTAAATACTTTACAGCAACATAATTCCATTTACTCCCTGTGCCTTGTACTGTTTTAGAGATTTTACTCCAGTTTCTGTTATAAACCCTACAATACATTATTAGTCTATTTACTTTAAACAAGAAAAAAATTTTTTAATTAGGACCAAAAAAATAATCTTTTATATTTACTCATAGATTTACAATTCCTAATTCTTCTCATTTCTTTCTGTAAGAAATTTCTTTCTCCTTTCCATCTGCTATTGATTCCCCGAGCCTGAAAACTTATTTTATTTTTTTTAAAGATTTTATTTATTTATTTATTTATTTGAGAAAGAGAATGAGAGAGAGGGAGCATGATAGGGGAGAGGTCAGAGGGAGAAACAGACTCCCCGCTGAGCAGGGAGCCTGATGTGGGACTCAATCCTGGGACTCCAGGACCATGACCTGAGCTGAAGGCAGTCACTTAACCAACTGAGCCACCCAGGCACACTGAAAACTTATTTTAACATTTCTTTTAGTACAAGCCACCTGGTGACAATTTTGCTCAAATTTTATTTATTTGAAAATACATTTTATGTCATTTTAAAGTATATTTTTGCTGATTAGAATTCTAAGTTGATAGTGTTTTTTCCCCCATTCAACACTTTAAGGATTTATTATTATTCCATTGTCTTCCAGCTTGCCTTAAGGAGTTTGTTGTCATTCTCATTGTTGTTCTTCCTCTAAATGTGATGATAATTTTGCTTTTGGCTATTTCTAAGATTTTCTATTTTTATTTGATTTTTAGCAGCTTTACTATACTTACATTTTCTTTATGGAATAGTATGATTTTTGGCTTGCCCTGTTATTTTCTTATTGTTATTTTAGTCTTTTCTGACCATCAACATCTTAACAAGGAGATCTCTATCTTCCCCCACTTTTATTTTAGAAATTATTTGAAAGGTTTCATTTTCTCTCAGCAGTCTAACTCTTGATTAGGAAAAGGAACTTAAGTCAAACCTAAATTAGTTTGATTTAATGCTCAATGGCTACATTTAGGAAGATGGAGACCTTGCAAATTAGTAAAAAAATTTTTTCAGAGTTATTTTTACTGTTGTTGACCACAGCTTTCATATAGTGAAAAAGTAAAAAGTATATTATTCTTGAATATTTCAGAACAGATTGGTTCACAGCCATCTGCATATTTATTGCATACTGTGAAGCGAGTCAATTTGCTCTACTAAAGAAACAAATAGGAAATTTTGAAAAAAAATTGTAAGATTAACTGTCAGAATATGAGATGGTTTAGGAAAAAGCAAACAACCCAAATGTTTTGATGTTTTGAGAAATTCTCAGAATGATTTATTATACACATGAGGAAGTGAGGGTTAAACTATAGGAATAGTAAGAATGCTAAGATTCTGAGAGGCCATGAAGATGGAACTCATATTTTGATTGTCAGGGTTTTCCCAGACAGTATGTTCAGAGCATTCTACATAAAGCTCAATGATCATCTTTCATCTAATATGTCAATTCAGTCAGATGACTGATAAGCTTAGTGAAAAGGGGTATTATTTTAGATGTAATTAACTTTGGTTACATTAATTAAATTATCTAATTACTGGGCAGGACTCAACAAATAGTATCTTAGTGTTAGGATACACACTCACAGGGGGGTGGGGAAGAGAACTTGACCTCAAATATCCACGAAATTTGGTGCTAAATGAAATTATCACTCCCATGTCCAACTTCAGAATACTAATAGAATATCATTTTCTCTGTAGGTGAATCCAGTCTCTGTAACCTCACTTACATCTTTTTACTACTCTAACTTCTAAGAAACTTTTAAAATAAATTTAGCATGTGTAGGATAAGTGTATTTCTAATGCAAAGGATTAGAGTTCAGATTTAGAAGAAATTCTAAGGTGATTGACCATCCATGGTTTCAACCATCATGTGATACAAGAAGTTCATATAAAAAAATCTGATTATTCTACAAAAGAAGATATTTACTTCATATTCTGTTTCATGACAAAAGTGATAAATTTAATTAATATTAGTCAAAGCCGTTATCTGGGTCCAGTTAAGTATTCCCTGTTGGAGTGAAAGTAGAATCACGCTCGTGCACTGGTATGCCTATGAAGTCCCTGCTTCATAATGAACATTTGGTTAGCATTTCTGGAAAACAACAACAACAATAACAATAAGCAAGGGGTACCTGGGTGACTCAGTCTGTTAGGCATCTGCTTTCAGCTCAGGTCATGATTCTGGGGTCCTGGAATCAAGTCCTATGTCAGGCTCCCTGCTCATCGGAGAATCCACTTCTCTCTCCCTCTCCCTCTGTCCCTTTTCCTGTTCATGTTCTCTCTCTCTCAAATAAATAAAATAAATAAAATCTTAAAAAAAAAAAAACTACGAACAAATGCAATAATATAACATAATATAATATAACATTAAAAAAAACTTTAGGCTATTGAATTTTTTTATGGGCAAAAAGCAATTGTTCCTATGACTTCCTTTAACATACAGGGTAAATGGATAAATTGAATCCCACAATGCCATAACATATGGAACATAAATGATCAAATAAAATTTCAAAGTGGTTCTATCTTTAAATTACAGACTATCTTACAGGCTTATCTGTATTTAGTGTTAATTGCCTAACAGAACATGAATACAATTCAGTTCCCAAGAATTTATTAGCCCTGAGCAGTGTACTCAGCATGGTAGATTTATGCCTATGTAAAATGACCCAGTAGGAGCTTTGAAAAAGGTTTTAGATACTATGATTCCTTGTCATTTCAGTTACCTGGGACAGTAATTTTTGGGTTTAGTCTGAAAAAGCTTAGCATTCAATGCCACGCTGAGCCTGATGTCATCATTACGCCTCTATCTGAATCTACCACATATAGAAGTCTTATCCAAAACAAAGTAATCACTGATACTTTGTTAAGCATCTGTACAGATTAAATCAAGATTCCAACCTGGAATAATTTGTATACTAAAAGGGAATCTGCCATTTGATTTAATCTAGGTTTCAAGAGCATCTATCTAGTATAGCATTTTTTTCCCCCAAAGGAAAAATTGTTAGCAGAGCAAAAAACTCCTGAAATTATAAGGCTCACCTGGACCACATGTTATATTCACTTTGTGGGATTCAGGATAATTTATGGGTTTTGTTATGTTGGTAATGTTTTGCACTGAAATAATACATTTTCATTGAATCACATAATTTTAAAACACTTATATTTGTTTTTTAATGTGAGGATTTGGGGAGAGGATGTAAAAATTGTTTAAAATTTTCCATTTGTTTTCATATTTTTAAATAAATTCAGGTTATAAATATTTTAGCTAAATTAGATGGAAGAATTTGAATGCATATATTTCAGTCTTGCCTGACTAAATTCAAAAACCCAATCATTTACTTAAAATGAACTAACAATCAGACTGAACCAACTGTGAGAGCAAATAATTTGTGAGTTTTCCAGAGAAAAATTCATCTATTAGACTCTGAAACTGCTAATGTAGACAGTCAATGATCCAGAAGAGAATCCAAATAAGTAAAAACTCATCAAATAGACTTGTGATTTACTCATTGATATATCAAGGTTAAAGAGTGACTGTTAAACCATATCCATGTCCAATAATGTTCAGTGTTCCTTAATTGCAGAACATTTGAAACATTTGGCTTAATTTTAGAGAAGGTTAATTAGTTTTAAATTCTTATAATATATCACATCACATGGAATGTTTGTTAAAAATATAACACCTCACTATTCCATTTACCCTTCTTTCCTTTTTCTCTGCTAGAAGAACTTTTCAGCAAGAACTTCAACAGAAGACTGGGCTGCCTGAGGGGAGACAAATCTTGGAAACAACACAACTCCCTGCTCTGTATTCAAAAGCCTACATATGTGGGCACCCGGGTGGCTCAGTGGGTTAAGCATCTGCCTTCAGCTCAGGTCATGATCCCAGGGTCCTGGGGAGCCCCCATCAAACCCTGAATAGAGCTTCCTAGTCAGTGAGGAGTCTGCTTCTTCTTGCTCTGCCTCTTCTCACTGTCACTTGTGTGCTCTCTCTGCTTTCTCTCTCTCCCAAATGAATAAAAAAAATTTTTTTAAACAAAATAGAAGCCCACATATGTGTACTTTCAAAACTCTTTCCATTTGTACACTTTTAGATTTCAGGTTGCTGTTAATCTCAGTGTGGAACGCTATGCCCTGGTGTTCGGAATCAACACCTTCATTGCCCTGGTGATCCAGACTGTCATGACTGTAACTGTGGTTGACAACCAGGGACTGGGGCTTCCGGTCAGCATCCAGGTAAGGGCATGCCTCTGTGCCCTCACTGACACAGAGGTATACTTTGAAAACTATACACACACATACATATGTTTATATTATTACACATAGTAATTGGACTTGCTGAGATATAATTTTCATAAAATAAATTGACATATAAAAAATTTATTTACAGTTCTGTTAATTTGGGCAAACACACAGCTGTGTAGCCACCACCACATGAAAATAAAGACCCACCCCTTCAGCCAGACAATGCCCGCCCCCCCTTGCTGTCAGCTGCCTCTCTCCATGCTACCTCCCCAGTCAATTGATGGGTTTTCAATCCCTATCGTTTTGTCATTTTAGGAAGTCATATAAATGGAATCATAGAGACATAGCCTTTTATTTCTGGCTTGTTTTCATTTAGCATGGTGTCTTCACTGGAATAATTTTATACTGAGAGGTATAAATACGATGTAGTTAAGATACATTCTATTTCTTAGGAAATTTTTTCATTAAACAGGTGACCTTTTCATTGAGCAGGTGAAAGAATGAAAGCATTACCTAAAATAGACCCATAAAGTCATTCCAGTTTAAGAGGTTCTAATACCCACAGCTAAATGTTTTTCTTGCCCTGGTTAAAATTCCATCTTATGAATGCTTAGTTCACAGATTTCATAAGCCTACTCAGTCTCATGGACAAAATGGTAGATCTTACATGTCTCTACACATCCCTAATGCAAATGTTTAGAATATTGAGTCATCTTCTTTAAAAACAAAAAGAGAAAAAGAAATCATTTCAGGATACACAATTGAATGAGTAGTATTTAAGAAATCTATTTTAATCTCAAACTAGTTTAACAGAAGGAAAGATAACTTCATTGAATAAATATTAAAAGTAAGATTACTATAGGCTTGTGTCTTTTTGAGGACATAAAGAGATCAGTTGTTACTTTCTAAAATAAAATTTAAATTCCTATTTTATCATCCAGCTTTCCAGCTTTTTAGAAATCATTGGGTATGTGATGTGATCAAGAGAGCACAAACCTGAAATCAACAAAGTATGGATAAAAATCTTGATGTTTACAAGTGATTTCTTTTTTTTTTTAAAGATTTTATTTATTCATTTGACAGACAGAGATCACAAGCAGGCAGAGAGGCAGGCAGAGAGAGAGAGGGGGAAGCAGGCTCCCTGCTGAGCAGAGAGCCCAATGCGGGGCTCGATCCCAGGACCCTGGGGTCATGACCTGAGCCGAAGGCAGCGGCTTTAACCCACTGAGCCACCCAGGTGTCCCTATGAGTGATTTCTTAAGAACTTTTAATTATATTATAAAACTAGAAAGAATAGTGTCATGATATCCCAGGCATCCATCACTCAAATTTATGGCCAATCTTATTTCATCTGTACCTGCCACACACTTCCTCATTCTTCCCCTAGAGATATAATTTTCTTAAAGATTTTATTTATTACCTGAGAGAGCATGAGAGAGCACAGAGGGAGAGGGAAAAGCAGATTCCCCACTGGGCAAGGAGCCTGATATGGGATTCGATCCCAGGACCCTGGGACCATGACCTGAGCTGAAGGCAGACACTTAACCAACAGAGCCACCTGGGTGCCCCCTGTAATTTCTTTTTTTAATGTCTGTTTTCTCTTCAGTAGAATGGAAAATATAATACCTACTTCATGAGTTCTTACACAGATTAAATGCCTGCCTATAAAATATACCATTCCCAGGCTACAGTGCACTCAATACATAGATGTGTCTCTCTCCTTTCTTAATACAAAGAAACAAGAGATACTCACATGAGTCAATTCTGTTAGGATGCACTTACCTTTTCTGAGGACTTCTGCAGGAATATCCTCCAGATATCTCCTTTATTTTTCCACAAATCCACTGAGTCTTAATCTGAAATTAATGAATTCCTAGAACTGAAGGAGGCAACCCAGAACTTAAGAAGAAAATTGCCTGTCAGTCTGTCCATCCTCCTCCTTGCACTATTTTGTGTAACCTGATTTAAATGACAACTTTGTGGGAAAATCAATAAATTTTGACCTTTCGGGGGAGATCACGTGGACATCCAAAGCCAGGGGTGAAAATTAAGTTTGGCAGAAAAAGTCACGCTTCATTTTTGTTTCCCTTGATAAGCCAAGATTTCCAAATCCTTTTATCTTCTCAACCAAGGGAAATCTAGATTCAGGGCACTCCTCTAAAATCGTTTTTTGTATTTCTATCTTGTCTTATCATCTCTGCCACTATCCTCAATGCTACAACAACTTTCTTTGAGATTCTTTCATGTAAGTTAGGTAAAGTAAAACTCAACTCCTAAATAAAGTACTAGTTTCCCCAGGTGCCAGAGCAGGGTAAGCACAAAATACACAGTCCAAAGGCATAAGGGAAGACAACCCCTATTTCTATCAAATATCCCCCAGACAAAAAAGTGTTACTGCAGATTTCTGGGTTTGAAAAGCAGCCCTCTTAAAATTGATTTTGGGTAGAAATCTAATGAAATACGCTTGGATTAACTTCAGAAAACCAAGAATAAAGAGTTATATTGATTAATAACTCCCAAGTCTCAATCATAAATGTCCATTTATCATTGGTTATGCACTTAATGATATCCCATGAGCTTCTTAATATAATTTCAAGTGCATTTTAAAAGATTGGAATCTAAAAAATAGAAACTACAACCTAAGTCTGCATTTTCATAGAACATAGAGATTCAGTGGAAAGAAATCTGCATTTAGGCATCCTGAACTAATTCCTCCATTTCCTCATTATTTCTCAGCCTGTTATCCCAACATAGGCTTTTATAGATTTCTCAATTTAAAAGGACCATAGAGATCTTAAAAAAAGTTTCCACGTATATCTTTGAATATTACTGAAAGGCTAGGGGGAAAATGCCCATGAGAGCAGCTAAAAGAATCTTTTTACCTCATCTAGAAAAAGCTAAGAAGTAATTTAGCTAGTTATGTAAGAAGCAGTAACTTTAGAATATAGCTTTACTGAAGGCATAAGAACATACTATGGTACACTGATGATATAAAATAATTTTCTGGGGGAATTTTGTTTTTAAAAAATAGACAAAATTCATAGGTATAAATATGAGGGACTTTTAGAGGGAGTGGGTGAATAATCACACAAATCCAAAAAGGTTAATTTTTTAAAAAATAATCCTTTTGAGGGGCACCTGAGTGGCTCAGTCAGTTAAGTGTCTGACTCTTGGTTTCAGCTCAGGTCATGATCTCATGGTCTTGAGATGGAGCCTGGCATCAGGCTCTACACTCAGCAGATAGTCTTCTGGAAATTATACCCTTCACCCTCTCCCTCTGCTCCTCCCCCTGTATGCTTGCTCTCCACCTCCCCAAATAAGTAAACAAATAAAATCTTTAAAAAGTAATCCCTTTGTTAGGTTTCACATGAAAACACCCAATTACTCACAGGTTGGTTACCTGTTACTATATCCCTCCATTCCTCTCACTCCCCACCCGGTTCCACCCTTCAGTTTGCAGAGATGCCCTTTGGAATGGAGAACACACTGGTAATCATCAATTTTTTTTAATATTTTATTTATTTGACAGAGAGAAATCACAACTAGGCAGGCAGACAGAGAGAGAGGAGGAAGCAGGCTCCCTGCGGAGCAGAGAGCCCAATGCGGGGCTCGATCCCAGGACCCTGGGACCATGACCCGAGCCGAAGGCAGAGGCTTTAACCCACTGAACCACCTAGGTGCCCCAATCATCAATTTTTTATTGATTGAGAGAGTTGACATTCATTCAATTCCCATTCATGAATCTCATTACTTTCACCAGCCTCCTCGCTGGATGATCTTGAAGCTTAACATGAAAAGCAACACTTGATCCTGTCAGGGAGGAAAAATATTGTTTCCTCTCACCCAGTTTGGTTCTCAGCTGCATCTCTGTAACAAAAACAAATTAGCAAAAGCATACAAATGTATTTGATTTAAGTTTTGTGTAACAAAGGAACCTTCGTAAGGAAGGAAGTGAAGACCCCAAGTAATAGTTGAGCCTGAATGTTTTTATGCTAGATTTGATAAAGGGTGGAAAGTTATGGGGGAAAAAATATGATAGGACAAAAAGGATATGAACTAAGAATAGTAAATTGGGGGAACTTCACACTGCCTGTTCATTCAGATTCCTCTCTGTGTCCTTTTATCTTTGGAGATAAGGATGTCCTTTCCTCCGGGTATAGATACTCAGTTCTTACGACCTGCTCCAAAGGAAGGTCAGAAAGTCCTTCCTGCACCTGCCGTGCCTCCGACTCCTTCAGTTAAAAAACATTCACTATGCCAAAGTGTCATACTTGGGAGTAACTTGTCCTGAACCCCATCACCAGCAAGTTGGGGAAGCACACAAGAAAAAGAAAAGGGGAAGGCCACTGATACAAAGTGACGCTTCGATGACATGGACACCACAGCTGCTGCTGTGCTCTATCTGCCATGTCCTCATGGAGAAATGAGAAATGATCCTCCCCAGCTCTCTTGGCAGGAAGCCACTGCACTCAGCCACTCAGGGACCAGATGGACCCCCGATTACACACTCCATTAGATTATCTAGCTAGGATAACTGGTACTTTTGGCTGCCTTAAATTAAATAAAAATTAGAATCATGAAAATGGAGTTTTAGTTTTAACCCCAAAGGGCTTAATAAGGGAAGGGGCACTCTAAACAGAAAGATTATCTCACAAAAAGTAGAACAGTGACGCTATTATTTTGAGTGCATGGAATGGGGATTCCTTTAGATTCTGGGAAGCCTCCCATATCAATTATGAGATTTTTTTGATGTATTTAAAGCATGGACTATTGGCCAGTCCAGATAGCTCAGATGAATGTTTTCAGGCCGCATTCATTAACTCAAAACATGTGAGATGTGTGGTCTGTTGGATTTGGGTTTCACTATTTCATAAACCATTTTTGGAATCTTAAAGAGTAACTGAAGGTGAGCCCAGATTTTCATTATCAAACAAAATAACTGCCTATACAGATTTTCAGTGAGTTTGAGTCCTGATCTTCAGACATTGTCTTGTTTTCTTACTTTTCTGTTCTAGTGGAAATGGTCTGAAGGCAAATACCTTGAGAGGAGTGGGGTTGAGGGATTGTGTTTGAAGAAGGAAAAGAAGAGTGGTGTCCACATTGTTTGAAGTTTAAAGTAAACAAGTGTTGTTGTTTCTTTAAATATTAAATTAAGAAAGACTTACTTCCATTAAGAGCTATAGAATTTAAGAAATACTAAAATAAGAAAGGCTTATTTCCATTAAGGCAACAATAAACTGGATATCAGAAAAAGACAAAACACCTAGAACTCCTGGATATAAATTTAAGATTTTTTTTTTAAATAAATGGCTGAATTGGTAAGAAATAAGAACACTCCGCAGAGGTCAAAGCAGGAACAGGAAACCAGATAGATAAGGAAGCACTGAATCTCTCATGTGCTTGAGCATCTGCTGATTCTCCCAGCGACCTGGAATTTTGGTTTTAGTGGCAACCCCAAAAGCTATATCCTCCATGAGTGGTGAAGCAGAAACAAAACATGAAATTATGGGGGAAATGCCAACATAGAAGATGAATCTGGGTGGTATCAGAGGAATTTACCCTGGAAATTTGCTTTCATAAGCCAGCACTCACATAATTCTAGGGCCCAGTTTCTACAGGCTAAACATTTTTTTTCTTTTCCTAAAGCTGAGTATTTAGTTTAAAATGGCCCTGGTTGATAATGGCCCCCAGGTACCTGTATGTATCAAAACAAATGTTCTCCGGAAAGACTGTCCCTCAATACAGAAATCAAAAAAAAAAAAAATTGCCACAGATAAAATGCCACCAAATATGAGATTATTTCTTAAAAAGTCCAAAATCGTGCCTGGATATAAAGTAGCATGAGCCAGCCAAGTGAAATAATAAAAAGCAGAATCAGACTAACAAAGATTTGAGACAGAAGAATTTCCAGCATTAGAATAAAAAGATGTTTGACAGGCTTGTACACAAAGGAAAATAATAACATGAGAATGGAATGAGGTACTTCATGAATGCTTGTGAATATTTGGGAAAAATAGAACTCATGAGATTAGAAACTTAAATATGTTAAGAGCAAGTTAGACATATAATAGGAAAAAATACTGAATGGGGGAAAAATCACCAAGAATGCAGCAAAGAAAGAAGGAAGTGGGAAAATTAACACATGTGGAGATGAAACTGAGAAAGTTTAACAAATATCTATCTGGAATTCCTTGAAGAGATAATAAAAGCAGTAAAGAGATGCCAAAAAAGAAATATTCACTGAGAATTTTCCAGACGTATTCTCAGAATTAAGAAAAAAGCCCCCAAAATCTCAAAAAGAGTAATTAAAAAGAAATTCATTTCTAAGCACACTATGGTTAAATGCAGAAAACCAAAGAAAAAGAAATCTTAAAATTAGAGAAACAGAAATCAGCTATAGGTGGTCAAGAGTGGACCTGTCAGTAGCTTACAGTAGAAGCCAGCAAAGCAAAGGCTTCAAGTGTTACAGAGAACAATGGCCAGCCCAGAATCATAGACAAAGAGAAACTCTGTTATAAAAATAAGAGTAAAACAAGGACATTTTCAGACAAACGAAAATAGAATCAGTGTGTTATCACCAACAAACCTTTACAAAAACAATTTCTAAAGTAAGCATTTGAGGAAGAAGGAATATTATCCCAAAAGGAAGGTATTCCCAAAGGAAGGAATGTGAAAAAAGAACTAAACATGTGAGTAAATCTAAACAAACACTAATCATTAATACTTAGGGGCATCTGGGTGGCTCAGTCAGTTAAGCATCCAACTCTTGATTTTAGCTCAAGTCATGATCTCAGGGTCCTGGGATGGCGCCCCCTGTTGCACTCTGCAGTCAGCTTGGAGTCTGCTTGAGATTCTCTCTCCCTCCCTTTCCCTCTGCCCCTCCCCATCCTCTCTAAAATAAATAAATAAATAAATAAAATCTTTAAAAGTAAAAAATAAAACAATAATACTTATATTTTATATCTTAAGGAGTTTTTTAAAAAGATGCCCAAAGTACTGGACAACAATAGTATCTATCAGTAGAGGATGTTCAAAACTCGGGATTTTTGTGCTCTTCTGGAGGAGGGGAGGAATTATTGATTAGAAACTGCTAGGGCGACACACTAAGCAGAGAACGGGTTGGGAGTCCATCTGGTAGGGAGGCGGATTTTACCACCAGCATTGTTTAAATTGCTGCAGCATGACGATAATGAGATGCAACAGACTTTTAATCAGTTTTATTATAGTTTTAAAATTCTCTGCACAGAGTTCTCCCCACTTACTGCCCATACCCAAGGCAGACAACTCCCACCACCATCACCTTTATACATTACTGATTTGTTTATTTAAAAGTCAATATTTCAAGTGTAACCATGAAAAATAATTAGAAGTAGATTATGCAATTTTTATACAGAAGAGAGGAATTAAATAGTATGTGGAAAAAGAGTCACATGAAAGAGCTCAAGAAAGGAGGGGAAAATTAAGGAGCATAAAAATCGGAAAAATATGGTGACAAAAAACACAAATATGCTAGTTGTCACTAAAATAACAAATTAATTCATATATTGGACAGCCAATTTACAGGAAATAGGGGAAGCAAAAGAACTCATTATATGACACCCAGAATTATCACCAAAAAAAACCAACATCTGGGAAATTAGTTTTTCAACAAATAAAATTTTAAAAAAAGATCAATAGTGTCTTAAGAAATTCAGTAATCATTCACAATGTGTGGATCTTATTTGAATACTGATTCATACCCAGAAACTAAAAATATTATGAGACAAGCAGGGAAACTTGAATACTGACTAGAAGACATTAAACAATTGCTAATATTTTAGGTGTATTAACGATTCATGGTGACGCTCTTGTGTGTCCCTCTTTTTAAAGATACAAGCTGAAATATTTATTACATTATATGATACTGGATTCAAATTAATCTGCGAGGGGAAAGGGGAAGTGATTGGGGAATTGTAGAAACAAGAGTGACTATGAGCTGGTGATTGATGAAAACAGGTCATGGATTCATGGGCATTTGGATACTGTCCACTTTTGTGAATGTTTATAATTTTCCAAAAATAAAAATCAAGCAATTCAAAGCTGAACAACCCAGGAAAAAAAAAGAAAAATGTATTTTCAGGTTAGATTCTTAAAGGTTTACAACTATAGTCTATTTACAGAAGACACATTTAATATTACAAAGACATGTGAAGTTTGGGGGGGGGAGGAAGGAAAACTCATACCATGCAAACAAAAATTTTAAAAGCAAATACAGTCAAATTTTTTAAAAGATAAAACATAATTAAGACCTCTTGATCTGTATATCTAAGAAGAATCATTAAAAATGATTAAACATTTCATCAATTCATTAGAAACATATACAAGTTCTAAACTTCTGTACATCTATTAGTATCATTTCAATATTTTGAATAGATATGCTGTCTTCTTTCTTTTTATTTTTATTTTTTTGGATAGAATACTGTCGAGCATGTTATATTCTAAGAAAAAAATAAACTCCCAATTCCATACACTAAATGTGAATATGAAAAAAGAAGGCAAGCAAGAAGGAAGACTATATAGATGGAGAGTTTCAGAAGCACAGACAGTTAACATTGATTGAATTCTACTACATGGGTATTGTTCTATATATCTTATATGTAATAACTCATTTAATCCTCACAACAAATGTGTAAATATTGTTATTATTCTAATTTCACAGTTGAGAAAATGGAGGCAGAGACAGAATCCATGACCTATTTAAGATCTCCCAGCTAGTAATAAAGCATCACTATTTACCTTCAGTGTTGAATACCCATTTTAATGTCATTCATTAATTTATTTTTCTTTTGTAGTTTTTAATTTATGGGAGTTATTTTTCTATTATTGCTGGAATTTTCCTGATGAGAAGCATTTACATAATCTGTTCAGTCAAATGCGGAAAGGAAAAATGTAGGTCTACTGCTACTGGTCAGAATCCAAGTGAACCGGAGAACTCCATGTCTGGTATGAACACAGTAACACAGTTTTAGCCTGGTCCATCCTAACATGGACTCAAAGGGAGGACAACTCTGAAAATATATGGTGCTATACTACGTGACATTTTAATTTTTTGTCCTAGATTAAGATACCATAAAAGACAGGATTATCATCAACCTTATCAACACCACATCAAAATCTCTGCTATGGGCTGGTGAACTGGATACAACCAAAAACTGTAGTCAGCCAAGTTGAAACCAGCCATCTTCATGGACTTGATGAGCAACTAGGACCCTAAATACAGTTTTAATACTTTCAAATCCACCCCAAAAGAACATGGAAATCAGACAAATGGGACCATGCAAGAACAGAAACATGAAATATCACAGAGTGAATGATGTATACTGGCTTTTTGTGCCCAACTTCATAAAAGTGTGATTTGTTTTGGTTTGAATAGTAGATTAAAAAGTTTCTCATGCAGGCCTGATGCATAGTAAATGATCTACATGTGATAACCATTATGATTATACTCATACTATATACTATGAAAAAAGTTAGAATGGGGGAAATCATTTAATTCCTATAAAATTGGGCCAAAAAAATAAGGAAAAAAATGTTTTTAAAGATTTTATTTATTTATTTGACAGAGATCACAAGTAGGCAGAGAGGCAGGCAGAGAGAGAGGAAGGGAAGCAGGCTCCCTGCTGAGCAGGGAGCCCGACTCGGGGCTCGATCCCAGGACTCTGGAATCATGACCCGAGCCGAAGGCAGAGGCTTTAACCCACTGAGCCACCCAGGCGCCTCAAGGAAAAAAATTTTTATTAAACTTTACAATGACCTTACATGAAAAGATCAAATATTGTAATGATTTCAATTCTTTTCAAACTAATGGATAAGTTTGTTGTAATTTGTGACAGTCAGTCTTTTGTGTCATCCTGACTAGGTTCTCAAGTTCCTTATTTATTCAAACAAGTACTAATCGAAGTGTTGCTGTGATATATTTTGTAGATGTGATCAAAGTTCATAATCCGTTGACTTTAAGTAAGTAGATAACCTGGATGGGCCCAATTCCATCAGTTGAAAGGCCTTAAGAGCAGAACTGAGCCTTCCCAGAGGAAGGAGAAGTTCCATCTGAGGACATGCCTAAGAATTCTAGCCTACCTGTCCTGATGACCTGCCCTGTGAATTTTGGACTTGGCCTCCCCAGCTCCCCCAATCAAGTAAGCCAACTCCTTTAAATAAATTTTTCAATATATATCTCCACTGGTTGTTTCTCAGGCTAAATTCTGATTGATACAGATTTTGGTACCAGGAGTGGTTGTAGAGGACAGATTTTTAAGAAAGACTTTTCTGTACAGCTTCTGGGTTTTCTGGAACTTGTTTTCTGATCTAGTTAGATTTAAAGCCACTATGAATCTGTTTCTGGTCATAAAACAGGCACTAGTAGTCATGGCATGATGTGATTTTAGACACATAAGTGTCACCATTGGATACTCCTAATCAAATACTATATTAGTTTCCTAATGTTCTTATAACAAATGACCACAAATTGAGTCACTTTAAACAACATAAACTTCTTTTCTCACAGTTCTGGAGGCTAGAAGTCTGAAATCAAGGTGTTGGTGGGCCCATACTTTCTCTCTGAAAATATCTAGGAAAGGATCCTTCCTTGACTCTTCCTAGCTTTGAGCAGTTGCTGGCAATTCTTAACATCCCTTGGCTTGTAGACACATCACTCCAATCTGTTCCTCTGTTATCACATGATGTTTTCCCTATGTGTCCTTGTCTCTATGTCCAAAGTCTCCTCTTAGTATAAGGAGGCCAACCATATTGGATTTAGGTCAACCCTAATTAAGTCACATTTATAGGTTCCAGATGAACATAAATTTGGGGGTGGGGAGGTCAACATTCAGCAGTACCTATAGAAGGTGAGGTTCTGAATTGTCTTGTATTTATCAACTTAGACTATTTTAGTTAAACTAAAGAGAAAAATGGAATTGGGTGGTTACTCCTGGCAGCACTGGAGAAAATAAGGGAGGAAAAAAGGATAGGCTCAGGGCTTCAAATTCCCAGCTTGAGTGCTTGTATTAATGACCTGAAAGCTCTAATATATTCCCTGAAATAAACCATTGTCTCCTGCAACCACAGAGTGGAGATTTCTGATAATCAAACCAAGAGTCTCATTCTGAAATTGGCTGCTTTACAGTGCAAATTGAATTCCTGACCTTGCAGGGTGTCTTCTGATAAAGTGAGGACATTCACTGGGAATGAATGGAATCCTGAAAACTGGAATGGGGACACATGGTCAGATCTCAATAAAGCTGGGGATATCTAAGCCCTAGATCAGCCAAGTCTTTGCCATTAGAAGCTGTCCTTCCACCCCTGCCTAATGAGGTAGTCCTGTAATGGCATCCACTGAGGTAGCAAGACATTGTTGAGTCTCCTCAGACCCACCCCCACAGCACCCCTCTTTGTCTCTAAACCCATAAATAGTCTCAAGTTTCGGCAGGCCCCAAAAGGGAAAGTACAAAATGTGTGGAGATGCATTATGCTCCAAAAGAGCTACATGATTCTCCCAGTTTTTATAAACAGAAATCTAGATAATATGTATAGGAATGGATCTTAAGGATGTGGGATCATGGTAGAAGGAACATTAAGTTGGATCAAGCAGAATTTGTTGATATGGGCTGCCTGGTTGGTTAGCTGAAACATGAAGTCACAGGTGGAACACACTAAATCAGCTGAAATGCCAGAACTGCCTTGGTATGCTCTAGAAGAAGGTGTTCGAAAGCTTGATGAAATTATGATGTTAGAGTGGATTTATCATGTGGATTTGTTCACCCAACTTGGGAGGATCCAGAAGACACACCTTCTATCATAACTGTGCGAATACATTCAAGAGAATAGCCCAGCATGCTAGAAGAACTTGCTTTGCTCTATAGATCAATAATTTAAGTGGGAACTGTTATCAATGAACTGGAATACTTATATACAATGGAGATCAAAGGATCCTAGGGACACAGGGGCTACATGGAGACACTTAGTTGCTAAAGACAAGATGGGTGTGGTTATCATAAAGGACAATGGAGCCAAAGCAGTGGTCAGAATAGTCTAACTCACAGAGAATTGTGGTGTTGGCTCATTGATAATCCATAGAAAAGAAAAAGATGAACTGTTTGCTGAATTCTTACTTGATTTGTTTGAGCCAAAGGACTCTAATTAATTTTAAGAAATTCAATATTCAGTAGCAGTCATAATGGAAAATGCTACCACTGCTTCATGATAATTCGGATCCCAATATTTTTAGTAGAGTAAAAGTTGCCTGAAATTTAATCCATCCAAATGTATCTGGAATATAAGTCCAACATGAATAAGTTTGATGGTAGTAGAAAGATATCCTTGGGCATAAGAAGTAGCCCTATTGGGAAAGTCTTCAAAACCTTTTTCCCAGATTAGATTTCATGTCAAGACAGGCTACTTCAGTTTCTATTCTGGGACTCTGTTTCTCTCTGTTGTGTGCTAAGCGAACACCTGATATCCATCTTGAAATTCACAAATTCTCTCTTTGATAGTGTCTTATTTTGTTGCTTGGGTTTTTATTTCAACTCATTTTTTTTTTTTGTTCCCAGGATTTTGATAGCAACCCATTCTTATTTTGTTTTTACCTGTATTTTCACAATAAATCTTCATTTTTAAATGGAAGTCATTCTTTTATTTATTGTTTTAAGGATCCAAAAAATATTGTTTAAAAGACATTGTTAGTTCTATAAAGTCAGTTTCATCCAAAATTAATTCATGTTCCAAGTTTGCTGCCCTTTCCTAACATTTGATGTTTTCAAATGTGTTAGCTATTTAGTATCCTATAACAAATTACCCCAACACTTGTGGCTTAAAACACCACACATTTATTATCTCATAGTTTCTGGATCAGAAATCTGGGTACAGCTTAGCTGAGTCTTCTACTTCAAAGTCTTCCATAGGCTAAGTGTTGACTGGACTGTGGTCATCTCAAGGAGGCAGGGCATTGAATGGGGCACAATGCATTTCAAAGTCCACGTAATTGTTGGCGGGATTCAGTTCCTCGTGGCCACTCAGCAGAAGGCTTCAATTTCTTGCTAGCTGTTGACTGGAGACTGTGCTCAGTTCCTGGTCATGTGGGCCTCTCCAATATGTCAGCTTGCTTCATCAAAGTGTGCAAGCCAAGAAATCAAGGATTGGCTGAAAGAGGGAAGTCACAGATTTTTGTAACCTAATCAAGAATGTGGCGTCCTGTCACTTTTGTGGTATTCTCTTCATTAGTCCCTAAATCCAGCATGTACTCCAGGGACGATGATTGATTTCACAAGGGTATGAACACCAGGATGCAGGGATCACTGGGAACCATGTTAGAGCTTCCTACTACAAAGAGTTTTTGAAACTTTGCCAACTTCCTTTAAGTGAGAAGTGCTTTGTTTCTACTTTCACTTCTCTCACTCTCTCTTCTTACCTCAACCCTCACCTTGGCTTTTACCTGTCTAGAAGTTTTGCTGTTATATTCTCCTGCCCTACATCCAAGCCTCACCCCATAGTGTAATGGGATATCGTAGATTATTCTCAAGCCTCTGGATGATTTAAGTCAATTTGTGATCTTGGGACTATATCCATATGTCTCTGGTGGACACCAGTTTATAGGCCAGAAACCTAGGCAGCAAAGAGTCATAGGATTTTTTCAAGACAGAAGGGGACCCATCCTCACACTACATCTCAAGTGAGCCTAACTATATCATCCCCTCTCTGTGTGGAATATCTGATCTCTGTGCTCATATTCCTACTCTCCACATGTCTGTAGCCCACTTCCAGACCCAGATCCCAGCAAGGACATGGCTGCAGCCTTGCATTCTGCATTTCTGTTCTGTGTTTGGTCCACAGAGATACAGATCTTGTTTTTGAGCCCAGAGATGTGGTTAATTTATTTCATTTGAACATGTTATCCAGCAGAGCTTCCTCCCTTTTTGGACAAATGCATCAATGTGTGAAAATACTGAACCATTGTGATCCAAAATCTCCTTGGCCTACAGTCTCTACTGCTAATAAAATAGCAGAATCTCAACAGCTGAAAAAAAATCTGTAGAAAATAATTAGAGGAAAGAAAAGGACAAGGAAGGGGGAGGAGAGAAAAGAAAGGAACTGGAAAAGAAAGAGAAAGGAAGGAAAAAGAAAAGAGGTTATCTTCTTGTGGACAAAATTGAAGCAGTGGAAGAAAAGATGTCCCCCCTCAAAAAAGCATTGGAAACCCCCTTTCCCCAGGGGTTCTTTTCATGTATTACTTTTGCTGAAGGTAATTGAGAAGACAGAGGCACTGGAAGAATTTATGGCAACTGAATGCATTTTAAAAATTTAGAAAAGTTTCAGACGTCTGTTATCATCAAATGTTTACTACCTACTGAAACAATTGAAAGAAGAAAACTGCATACACCAAAAAAAACAGAAAGAGGAGAAGGAAAAGATTTAATATGTCCACAAAAGAGACCCCATGGAAAGCCCAAATGGTCTCAGACCCACTATTAAATTCTGTATTTGGGTCCTGATGGGAATGCCCACGTAGGGTTTAATGCCTGCTGAAGGGCCACATCCTTATATTAGTACATGAGGACTGTGTCTCTCAGGGGAGTTGGCACACCGAGCTGTAAGGGAGGGAGGAGGCTGGCAGGAAAGTGAAGTTTCACTGAGAGGAGAGGGTGGTCCCCAAGGACCTGGCTGGGGCTTTGAACCTGCTACAGCTGCAAGGGTTTTAAAAACTTGGTGCAAAGGTAAATTCTCAAGTTTCAGAACAAACCAGGATTCCATGCACTCAAACACAACAAAGACAAAAAGAACACTTTTTATGGACTTCTAGTGTTTATTTTATTAGGGAAATTTAGAGAGTATTATGTAATGACTAGGAAGGAGAAAAGGTAAGGTGGGGGAGGACTATGCATGATGACAGAAAAAAGTGGTCAAAGACAAACCTGCAAGGCACTGGATATTTCCATCAAACCAAGTATTCGGAATCATGATTTCATTAGTAATTTTCATAATTACTCTGGTGCTCCACTGCATCAGTATTTCTTCCATTAGATGATTTCTCTGAGTTCGGGGACTCTTCTGATGGAAGGACTTAAGGCACCAAAGACAGGAAGAGGGTATTTTCAGGACCATCAGGTGGCAGAAGAGCAACAGGAAGGCAGAAGTCTTACCAAGTGAATGGGTACTGGTGGCACCTAGGCACCAGCCACTTAGCAGCAGCATTGCTTCTTGCAACAGCACTTCTGCTGGCAACAGCACTTCTGCTGGCAACAGCCTTTCCCACCGCCACAGCCACATGAGCCACAGCCACACGAGCCACAGCCACAGGAACTGCAGCCACAGGAGCGGCGGCAGCAGCAGGTCACGGGGACAGTGCAGCAGCATCCGCAGCAGCCGGTGCAGCAGGGGCAGCAGTTGACCCGGTAGGATCTGCAGGTGGTACAGCTTCCACCACAGCCACCACCGCAGCCGCCACCACAGCCACCACAGCCGCCACCACAGCCACCGCAGCCGCCACCACAGCCACCGCAGCCACCACAGCCACAGCACCCCATCGTGTCAGGAGAGTAAGGACTCAGGAGAGGTGAGGATGGAGACTCAGGAGGTGAGGGAGGTCTGATGCCGCCTTCTGCTGGGGGAGCCCCTTATGTACCATCTTGAGGAGGAAGATGATGGAGTGAGTGACCCAGGACACATGACCCAGCACTTCCTCACTGCTGCCAAAGCAGTTTCCACAAGAAGCTCATCCAGGGCTATTCCTTGTTTACGTTCTTATGGGTGATATTTGACCCAGTACATTTTCTAATTTTAGCTTTTCTTCTTAAAGTCATTTTAGAGGCAAAGAGATGCTAACCTTCTGGAGTTGTCTTCATTTCCAGAGAAAAACAGATGAACCGTTGAGATTTTTTTTTTTTAATTTTTTTAAAGATTTTATTTGAGAAAATGAGAGAGAGCATGAGAGGGGGAAAGGTCAGAGGGAGAAGTAGACTCCCCATGGAGCTGGGAGCCCGATGCGGGACTTGATTCCAGGACTCTGGGATCATGACCTGAACTGAAGGCAGATACTTAACCAACTGAGCCACCCAGGCGCCCGAAGCTTTGAGATTTAGAACAAAGAAAGCGCTTATTATTGCTCGCTCCTTTTCTGCCTCTTCTCAATGGGTTTCTCTCCATATCATCAGCAGAAACCACCCCCCGCTCTAATAGAAACTTCAGAGAGGTAGAGTCCATATGAATAACCAAATTGAACAAGGCACTTCTTTCCAATGGTTTTCACATCTATCACTCTCATGAATCTTACACCTCGTTAAATGGGCCATATTAGTTCTTGTGACGTTACATGTTCACAGCTGTATTTCCAAAGAGATGTGGACTGTTTTTAAACTAAATGACCTTCTTTTCTTCCTCAACCTTGTAAGCTGTCTATTGAAAATCTTGACCTGATGTTCCTGTCTCTCCTGCTACACTCTCTCCCTTCGTACTCACATCCACACCCAGGGCTTTAGTTCCCATGTGCATTTCCCAGATTCCTTCCTCCAACTTCGAATCTCCTCCATGCTCCAGATCCACCTTCCATGTCCCAGGCCCCAGGCTCAAGGCATAATCTCCCCAACCCAATCACCAACCCCACCAAAAAAAGCTATATTCCTCCGCTGTGTCTTCTCCATCAAGCTGACAATCCATTAAAAAGCTCTGAATCCTTTGTTTCTCTTAGCCCCATATCTGGTCTTCCACTGAATTCTGTGACTGTGCCTCCTTAAAAGCTCTCAAACCTATTCCTCTATCTCTTACCCCACTGTCCCCCGCACCCTAGCCCATCTCAGCTGGGTGGTTGAAATGCATGCCTTGGTCCACAAACCTCAGAAATAGTTTGAGATCATGAATAACAATGCCAACATGCCTCTGGGACCTTACAACATTTCCTCTCACTCAGATTCCTGAAGAACAATCTCACCAGATTGGGAAAATAGGCTCTGGGCAGCAAGCCAGTTATAAATCATAGTTTGGGGAATCTGTTGGCCACCAACGATCTCCATGAAGGTCTGCAGAACTCCCTCAGAGGCCAGAGGGCTCCTCCAACAGCACACGTGATGAGGAGCCCACTGGTGCTCTTGTTTTTCTTGTCTATGTTTCTATCACCTCCTTGTTAGTCGCTAGCCCTCCAATCCCACCCAGGACCGCAGCTGCACACTCCACCATATTTCACACTCTTTTTCTCATTACACTGGGCCCCTCCTTGCATCTCTGGCCTCTGTACGTGCACCCCTCAAAGTTCCCACCCTTCTTTCTAAATCTCCAAGGTCAGACTCCTTAGTGAAGACATCAACTGATCTTATCTACTCAAAAACAAAAATTAAAAATTAATTCCTTGTCCATTTACATCATTAAAATGACTCTTAAGAGGATTTATTTCTGTTTTAAAATAGTCATTAGAACCTGGGTGTGAGAAAGAACACTGGTATGCTTCACATGAAGAGGAAAGGAGTCGAAGTTTCCAGCTCCAGAAATTTTCACTGGTCAATAAATGCAATGATGTTATCTGGCCTGTCACATCCCCAGCTCCCAGGATTACTTCCCATTACAAGCTCTTTGAGGTCAGGGACCAAGCCAGCCCCTGGGAGCTCACAGATCACCTGGCCCAGGGTGTGGTCTGCAAGCCCCACAGACACAGGTATCGTGGGAAGATGAGATACGGTCCATTCCTGTTGATAGGTTCACTACGCTCCGGGTTCCCAGAATGCCTCCTTAGAACTTTCTGTTTTTTTTTCAAAGTTAAACTTGAATAAAGGTTTTATTTAAACAATAAACTAAACATGTGATGAAGACAAAGATATCTAAAAGGGAAGCAAATAAGAGATGATGTGATTCTTCCCTGTAAATAGAGCCAAATAGCAACAAGGAAGTGGTCATGTGTCTTCCTGCTTTCCCCCCAGTGCTGGTATATAAGGGCTCCACCAGCAGAAGGTGGCATCAGACCTCTCTCACCTCCTGAGTTTTGCTCCTCTCTACTCCCTCCTGAGTCCTCTCTCCTGACACCATGGGGTGCTGTGGCTGTGGAAATTGTGGCGGCTGTGGTGGCTGCGGCGGCTGCGGTGGCGGCTGCGGTGGCGGCTGCGGTGGCGGCTGCGGTGGCGGCTGCGGCGGCTGCGGTGGCGGCGGCTGTGGCAGCTGCACCACCTGCAGGTGCTA
>NW_019154085.1:36641257-36644346 GCF_002288905.1 Enhydra lutris kenyoni | reverse complement strand
CACAGCACCCCATGGTGTCAGGAGAGTAAGGACTCAGGAGAGGTGAGAAGGGAGACTCAGGAGGTGAGGGAGGTCTGATGCCGCCTTCTGCTGGGGGAGCCCCTTATATATCAACACTGTGGGGAGAATATTGACCCAGGACTCAAGGCCACTTCCCTGTTGTTGTTGATGCAGATATCCATGGCTGAATCTCACATGGCCTTTTATGCACTTCCTTAATGGGTCCTCTGACTTGTAAACTTTGCTAAATTTATCTTTTACTTGTCCTTTTAAAAAATAGGACAGGAAGTAACTATGAAATCCAGTTTTTGGTTTGTTTTCTTTTGGGGGGCGGGGTTGGAGGGTTTTTGGTAGACATCTGAATGGGTCAGAATTTCCCTTGGGTACTTTTACATTTCTTGGTCGTTATTAGCCCAGGACAAGATATTTTCAT
The DNA here is from genome assembly GCF_002288905.1 of Enhydra lutris kenyoni. Lineage (NCBI taxonomy): Eukaryota > Metazoa > Chordata > Mammalia > Carnivora > Mustelidae > Enhydra > Enhydra lutris. The sequence continues at coordinate 36,643,913 of NW_019154085.1, read as the reverse complement.
TCCTATACCACTTATAACCATTTACTAAATGGTGAAGCATCCCTTTAGGCAGAAGAAAACATTTTGAGAATCAAAGGGAAAGGTGATCCCAGGTCACGTTGTTTCATCATCCCAAGGCAGAGTTCCTTGGGTGTTTCTTCATCCTGTAACATTAGTTAGAAGGAGACTCTGATTCAGACGAGAAGGGATCCAGTATTATCAGGGGTTATGACAGAGTGACCTTAGCATTCTGCCAGAAGATAGAAGCACATCCTGAGCACAACATTCCCAAGCCATGTGCCAAACTCAAGGAGCCTTCTGCTATCATCAGCCTGTTTAAAAAGAAAGACAAACCTAGGGCACCTGGTGGCTCAGTCAGTTAAGCATCTGCCTTTGACTCAGGTCATGATCCTGAGATTGTGGGACTGAGCCCCACATCAGGCTCCCTGCTCAGCAGGGAGTCTACTTCTTCTTCTCCCTCTGCCCCTTCCCCCAACCCCTGTTTGTGCTCTCACTCTCTCTTGCTCTCAAATAAATAAAATCTTTAAAAAAGAAAAAGAAAGACAAACCTAAAGATATATTTCCAACAGTTGCTCAATCCCTAGTGATCATGGACCAGTCTGCCATGGAATGCTTACTTGAAATGGTTGCTTCTAATTAGCCATTCCTATTCAGATCACTCTTTCCTGTTAAGGTAAATAGTGAAGGCAATCACTGCAGTCTGCAGGTCAGGTTCTACCGACTGTTGTAGAATATGAAAGTGGTCTTAACAGCCATCCTAGGACAGTCCACGTGGCACACAGATGAGGCAAGCCCAGGTGTCCTGTCATCCCCCTGCACGACCCTGAGTTAAAGGAGTTTGGAGTAATGTTATAGTCCAGGTCTTTAACACAGGGCTCTCTTCTGGGTACTTTTTAAATCTTTTTAAAATTTATTTATTCATGAGAGAGACAGACAGACAGACAGAGAGAAGGGGGCAAAGACAGAGGGAAAAGCAGGCTCCCTGCACAGCCCAATGTGGGACATGATCTCAGGACCCCAGGATCACGACCCAAGCCGAAGGCAGATGCTTAACCAACTGAGCCACCCAGACACCCTTCTGGTTACTTTTTAGTTACTGTTAAAGAAGTCTTAAAATTTAACCAAGGAAGTAAAGCCCTGTACTATGAAAACTATAAAACTTCGGTGAAAGAAATTGAAGATGATGCAAGCAAAGGGAAAGATAGTCCATGTTCATGAATTGGAAGAGCCAACATTGTTAAAATGTCCATACCACCCAAAGCAATCAACAGATTCAATGCAATCCATATCAAAATACCAACAGCATTTTTCACAGAACTAGAATAATCCTTAAATTTCTACAGAACCACAAAAGACTCTGAATAGCCAAAGCCATCTTGAAAAAAAAAAAAAAGAGCAAAACTTGATGTATCACAATCCCAGATTTCAAGGTATACTACAAAGCTATAATAATCAAAACAGTATGGTACTGGCACAAAAACAAACACAAGGATCAATAAAACAGAACAGAGAATCCAGAAATAAACCCATGCTTTTATGGCCAGTTAGTCTATAATAAAAGAGGCAAGAATATACAATTGGAAAAAGACATTAACTTTAACAGTGTTTGGAAAACTGGACAGTAACATGCTAAGAAATGAAATTGGACCACTTTCTATACCATACACAAAAGTAAACTCAAAATGAATTAAAGACTTAAATGTCAGACCTGAAACCATAAAAGTCCTAGAAAAAAACATAGGCACTAATCTCTTTGATATCAGCCTTAGAAATATTTTTCCAGATATTTCTCTTTTGGCAAAGGAAACAAAAGGAAAATTAAACTATTGGGACTATAGTAAAATAAGATCTTTCACACAGCAAAAGAAACCATCAACAAAACAAAAAGACAACCTACTGAATAGGAAAAGGTATTTCCAAATGGTGTATCTAATAAGGGGTTAATATCCAAAATATATAAAGAACTTATACAACTCAACACCTAAAAAAGGAAATAATCTGGTTAGAAAATGGGCAGAGAACAGGAATAGACAATTTTCCGAAGAAGAGATACAGATGGCCAATAGACACATGCAAAGATGCTCAACATCACTCATCATCAGATAAATGCAAATAAAACTACAGTGAGATACCACCTCATACATGGAAGAATGGCTAAAATAAAAAACACAAGAAACAATAAGTGTTGACAAGGATGTGGAGAAAAAGGAATCCTCATGCACTGTTGATGGGAACGCCAAGCTGACCCAGCCACTGTGGAAAACAGAATGGACACTCCTTAAAAAATTAAGAATTGCCATATGATTCAGTAAGTCCACTACAGGGTATTTACCCAAGTAGTTACAAAAACACTAATTTAAAAAGAAATGTGTACTCCTATGTTTACTGCAGTGCTATCTATGATAGCCAAGATATGGAAGCAGCCCAAGTGCCCATCTAGAATGGATAGAGAAGATGTGGTATATACATGCGATAGAATATTACTCAGTCATAAAAAAGAATGAAATCGGGCGCCTGGGTGGCTCAGTGGGTTAAGCCTCTGCCTTCGGCTCAGGTCATGGTCTCAGGGTCCTGGGATCAAGCCCATCGGGCTCTCTGCTCAGCAGGGTGCCTGCTTCCCTTCCTCTCTCTCTCTGCCTCCCTCTCTGCCTACTTG
>NW_019154085.1:36633538-36641157 GCF_002288905.1 Enhydra lutris kenyoni | reverse complement strand
GGGTGGCTCAGTGGGTTAAGCCTCTGCCTTCGGCTCAGGTCATGGTCTCAGGGTCCTGGGATCAAGCCCATCGGGCTCTCTGCTCAGCAGGGTGCCTGCTTCCCTTCCTCTCTCTCTCTGCCTGCCTCTCTGCCTACTTGTGATCTCTGTCTGTCAAATAACTAAATAAAATTAAAAAAAAAAAAAAGGAATGAAATCATGCCAATTGCAACAACATGGCTGGATCTAGCGGGGGAAAATGCTAAGTGAAATAAGTCAATCAAAGAAAGACAAATACCATATGATTTCCCTCATATGTGGAATTGAAGGAACAAAGCAAACAAACAAAAAAAGAGACAGACCAAAAAAAAAAAAAAAAAAAAACAAAAACGATATAAAAAAAAAAAAAAAAAAAAAGGGGGGTAAAGGAGGGGGGGGGGGTGGGGGATGGGGGGAATAGATGATGGAGGTTAAGAGTACAGTCATCGTCATGAGTACTGAGTAATATATAGGATCGTTGAATCACTGTACTGTACACATGAACCTAATATAACATTGTATGTTAATTATAGTTGGATAAAAAAAAGTTTTAAAGATGACTTCTTTGTGAAGGCAACTGTCCTACTTTTCAGAGCAGAAAGATAATGGAGGGGCACCTGGGTGGATCAGTAGGTTAAGCACCTGCCGTTAGCTCAGGCCATGACTCCAGAGTCCCAGGATCAAGTCCCACCTCGGGCTCCCTGCTCAGTGGGGTGTCTGCTTCTCTCTCTGCCTCTGTTCCTCCCCCCAACTCATTCTCTCTCTCTCTTTCTCATTCATTCTCTCTCAAATAAATAAAATCTTTAAAAAGAGAGCCAGAAAAAGAAAGATAATGGAGTAGTTTGGCACTGTACAGACCTTTAAATCATCCCCACATCTACCTGAATTCATTCGCCACAGTTCTCTCTCTGCCTGCCTCTCCACCTACTTGTGATCTCTTTCTCTGTCAAATAAATAAACAAAAATCCTTAAATAATAAAAACAAATTTAAAAAATTGAAAAATAACTATCCTGGGAAATACACAATGAGGAAGCACTGCGTCCATGCCTTCAGCTCCTACATGTTTCTCCCCAATTCTCTAAACTTCAAGATGCCTCTGTTCTCATTTAAAAGGGCTTGTGAGCTTCTACCTTAAAGCACATTAATATTTTCCATCATATCAACTTGGAGGGGGAGTAGCATATGCAATTAACTAAGTAGTTATTGAATTATCCTTGTCTTGGTGGGGGTAACTCTGAGGACACTGTGAGGGCACCATGAGATGAATCCAGACTCTCAGTCTGGTGAGAAATGCATGCAGGAAAGAAGAAAAAAAAAAAGGAATTCCAAAACACGGCACCAGAACCAGAAAAACCCAATCAATGGACTTTCTTAGAGGTATGAGAAAGAAGTTGTTGATTCTGGGTTTATGTGGGAGAAGGGGAATTGGGAGAACTCTGACAGGGACCATCTATTGCAGGAAAGGCTTCTTTTCCAAAGAAGGGCTTCAGTAAGGATTGGAGATGGGAACAGGTGAGGGGTGATTCAGGCAGCACCCCCATGGGCCTGCAGCTGGTACTTATGGGATGGGACCCAGGGGAAGGCCTGGGAACATAGGTAGAGTTAAGGGTAGAAATCCCTGGGCACAGGTATCCCCGCTTTTTGAAAGTTCACGTTAGGCTACTTTGCTATTACAAAAACCTACGTTAGCACCTGTTTTTGCTGATGGAAAGAAATCTGAAGAGGCTTTTCACTTTTATAATTAAAGCTGAAATTATAGAGCTGTTCCAGAGGCAGGGAGAGCAGCCCCAGCCAGCTCCTTCCTGGGGAAGCACCCTCAGCTTCCCACCATCAAGCCCCCAGAGCTTTGAACTATGTCCACGAGCATTTGTGCTTTATCCCCATTGATTGTGTGCATCTGTTGGCAATATGTGTCCTAAGGTTGCAGAAAAGCCTAAGAGAGGTGCTTTGGGAGTCTGGGAATCCTCAAAAATTTTTCCAGATAAATTAATGATAATTGCTCCTTCTTCAGTTTTATGTCTCTTTGGTTTATGAAAATGTTCATAGGAACATTTTACTTCTGGCCAGAGAGCAAGGGGAAGCTGGTCCAGAAGCACTGGAGGTGTGGGGTCCATGGGACCCAAGATTAATGTTTCTGGAAGGTGACCGACCACAGAACCAGGACTTGGGAAGGTGAGACCCCAAAAGCTGGGACCAGTTAAAAGGCTTTTGCAACAATGTTGGCCAGATAACCTCAGTGGTCTAGCGACGGGGACAGAGAGGGAAGGAACAAGTGGTAAGCGGGGCACAGAACATTCCCCAGGGAACTCCATCAGAGTAAAGAAGACAGTATCACATTAACAGTAACAAACAGTGTTTTACTAGATCGGCTACTTAGTCCCTTAGTAAGTGGTCAGTAATTATTGTTGAATGTGTCGATCAATTAACTGATTGACTGAATTTTGCTCATCATTGGGTGCCATGTAGCTCCATCCTCTCACCCTCTTCAGAGTCCTCCTGCCCCAACAACCATGATCCTGGGGGGTCCTCAAGAGGTTTCAGTGTGCTCAGGAATGTAGCACACTCAGTGGTCCTGTGGAGCATCCTTTTCTCCCCTGGCCAGTCCCCTAGGACTGGTGGTGATACAACTCTGAGCCCTTACAAGCAGGAAAAGCCATCACGGTACATGGTGGCTGCCACTGGCTGCAGGCACTGCCTAAGGGTTGCAGATCCTAAGCCAAAGCCACACCATGATGGAGCCAACAATGTCACCAGACACTGCCCTGTGCTGTGGCTGCTACCAGTGCCGACCTTCCTGGCCACATCTGCGCTAGTGTCATCCTGCCTTGATGTTGCTCTGATGCCATGGAGAGAATGTCCTCCCCCACCTGATACCACACTCCAGACTCTCCATGTCTGTCTGGGAACATTTCTCCTTGACTTTTTTCCACATGCCTCAGGCCCAAGACCAATTGCTCTTGGTCCCCAACATGAACCTCAATAGACCTCTAGTAACTGGGTCATTGTCATAGAACTGAACACCGTTGCCTGGCTCTTTTCCCTTCAAATGACCCTACTTGCTTTTGTTTTCATTAAGATGCCCCTCAGTCTTCATCTCAAGTAACCCTGGACAGTCTCACTTCACCATTCTGGAGATCTAACCAGACATGGCAGAATCCCAGACCAGTCGAGCTGAAGTTCATATGGAACAGTCACTACCTAAGTGTACAAGGCATCATGGAAGCAGAGTTGATAGATACTTGTGATTATCTATATGCTTTTCCAACTACTTTTTCTAGTTGAGTAAGCTAGACAACTTTACCCCTTCCCCCTACATACTTGCTACTGCCCCCTGTTTTTGTACCAATGTTCCCTACAATGATGCCTTCCATTGTAAAAGAGTGTGGGAATCCCAAAGACTAAACTAGACTCCTACAGATACCATCTGCTGGGTTCTTTGCTTCACTTGAACTTTTACCAAGATTTTGAAAAAATCACATTGGACAATGATCAGATCTCTTTCAAACGGTGACTGCATTCGGATTAACTGAATGCATATAGGATGGTCAGCTCATCTCCGTCCCAACGGGATAGAAAACAATTCCAACTCCAACCTGTACAACCAGGTCATTGGAAGCCTTATAGCATTCAAATGTGTGACCCATTAGTCTGTAACACAAATTCCTACCTAAAGCATGGTTCGAATGGATAAGCATGCCAGATAAAAATAACCAGGTGTGGCTGTTCTAAATAGAGGATACTATGCAGCGCATCTATCAATTAACTTCCTACTTATATTTCTACTTGGAATGATAAACACTTCAGCAAAGCGAACCACATTAACAAATATTTGTTGAACCCATTTCACGTGCCGGCCACATGGGCAATGGAAAGAAATGTACTTCTAATTAACTCCAACTGATCAGAGATAGGAGAAAATATAATTGGGTAAATTCAGGGGGGAAAAGCTTTAGAATAATAGTCCAACAAAATAAGAGTTGACTCCAAATGTGGGATGTTTAAGTTCCAAGTGAATATTAAGACTTGCAAGAGTTCAAGGAGGGGCTAATTAACTCCAATTATGCAGCGAAGATAGGAAAGCTTATGAAGCAGGTAGGACTCAAGCTGGGTCTTGAATGGGAAACCAGATGGGAACAGGTAGACAGGAAGAAGGAGTGGGGGCTGGACCATGCAGTCTGGGATCATCCTGCTTCCTCTCTTCACCTCCAGGGTATGATCAGATCCTTCTTTATCTCAGTTTCCTGATGAAAAGAATAATACCTCTAGCAGAGGGTTATTGTGGAATGTAAATGTGATAATACCTATAAACACTTAAGACAGAGCTTGGGACCTACTCAATAAAAGCCATTGTTAGAATTAGGATGGCTTTCCTATTTATTTACAAGTTCTTGGGATTACTGATAACTAGTCACAGTCTGAGAATAACAATTTGAATAGGAATATTATTCCATATAGAAAATCTATGTTTATATCTGCATAGAAATAACAGTGGTGGGGAATATTTGGCTCCACATAATGCTTCTTCCTAGGGCCAGACCTCATATAGGGTGAATGAAGCACTTACCTGGGGTGAAAATTTAAGGTGGCACCAAAAATTTAAGGTAGCACCAAAAACCAAGTTATCAAGATGTTTTTAATACAATATTTTCAAAAATTAAAATTGGTGCAAAAGTCCATGATGATAACAGTATCAAAATTTTACTGAAAGACAGGGTTGGATGATGTACTTGCCTGACTCAGCTTCCCCTAGTCCAACCCTCCTTCTTACTTTACAAGCGTTTGACAGTTTAGTGATGCCTCGGTATTTAAATGGTCCAAAAGTCCACAAACACAAACATGGCCCCACCTACTGCCTGTTAAAGACTATGGCAGGAGGGAAGATACATGTGGTTAGCATGAATCCCTAAGATCCCATTTCCCAGGGGGCAGATTTTCAATTACAGTCTTGGCAAGAGGGAGGCCTCCACTGTGAATCATGTGCCAGGTTCTGGAAGGCCACAAAGATAAGCTAACCTCACTCTCACCTTCACTCCTTCTCTACAGCAGTGTCTGGGAGCAGAGAAAGTCAGCAGGGTGTCCAGCAGACTGGATTTGATCTGGGCTCCACTATGCAGAGTCTGAGAGATGTCCCCTAACAACCTCAATTCCCCAAACAGTGGGGATGATTTTCATACCTTCCTTCTAAACTATTGTGAGGACCAATTAGGAGGATACTTGCTGGCAGTATCAGCTGCTACCATCAATATCGCTGACTTGGTGGGTGACCCCATGATCCGTGATCCGTGATCCATGATCCATTTCCCCAGCTCTCCCACCCATCCCAGGTAGCTCGCCTGGGACTCTTGAATTCTCCTAAAGTCCATTTGCTTCTCCATTTGACATTTAAAATTTCTCAAATGTCCCCATAGCATGCAGTTCAAGCCCCCTTCATCAGCGCCCAGACCACTATCACAGCTTCTTATCTGTTTTTCTGGCTCTGGACTTGTCTCCCTGCACCCATTCTCCTTATGCTGCCAGACTGGTACTTTCCCTGAAGTATGTCACTTCCCGACTAAAATCCTTCAAGGAATCTTTCACAGTATGGAATACAATGTCCACACACTTGCATGAGGTCTTTGCTGGCCTGGACTTTGCTCATTTCTTGGCCCCATCTCCTCATGTGACACCCACACCCTCAAGTCCGCAGCTACACCCAACTCAGACTCTCCACACTGGTCGTACTTCCTCTCATCTCTGACCTTTGCACACGTTGTTGCCTCACCTGAAATAGATCCCATCCCTGCCATGTCCCCTGACACACCCTCTTCCCAACAATTGCCTTAACTCTTCTTAACTTGGTCTTAAGTGTCCCTTCCTCCATGAGCTTTCTATGACCCTGGCACTGCCACCACCTCCCCCGCAAAAAAAAACAAAAAACAAAAAACAAAAAAAAACACCTAGATTATGTCTTTGTGCATTTCCATAATACCTCAGGCTGCTCTCAGCCACAGCACTTACCACATTACAGAGTATTTCTCATTTACTTGTTTGTCTCCCTCCTCAGAGTGTAAGCACCCCAGGGCCAGGAGCCATTGCTTAGCATAGTCCAGCCCCAGCATCTGGCACAGTGAAAGGCACAGTGCGTGAGCATCATTCTGGAGCCTGAATACACAGATACATCAGTGGACAGAACAGGAAAAAATTATATCTATAGATAGATTTATTAAAAATTACATGTATAATTATAAAAATTGTGTATATAATTTTATGAAGAAGAAAGTCCCTGTCTATCTATCTAACTATCTAGCATCATCTCTTATTTATAAGTAACAATAATAAGATACAGAATACATTATCTGATACTAAAGAAACAAAGAAGCATTATGGGAGCTCAGAGAGAAATAAGTTCCTAGCCTAGAGGTGGGGAGGTTTAGTGGGGAAGATGGGGCCTAAGCTGAACCCATGCCACCTCTAAATGACCTTAGGGGGGTGTTCAAGAAATAGGACTTAAAAAAAAAAAAATAGCTAAAGTCCTCCATCCCCAGCCCCATTATCTCCTAGGTAAGCATGGTAAATGGATAACTCCCACACCATTTGTCAAGGAACCCAGAACAAATACACCAACTTCAAGACCATTTCTGAAGACTAAAAGACCCCTCTTCCTTCCAGCGTTAAGCATTGGTAGACAGTTACATCCTACCAGTAAAGAGTTAAATAGCTGTCGCCTGGATAAGCAGAGAATGTGCCCTTGTGTGGCCTAGAAATTCCTCTGATGGCTGAGAAGGAATTTGCTGGAACATAGCTCTTACCTAGGAAGCAGTGTTCAAGGACCACCTGGCAGTATAAAGAACAGAGAGATATCATCACATGTATGCATAAACATGGGAAGACCAAAAGGGGGAGAAATAAATGAACGAGGAAACCGGTTGAAACTCGGAGAATCGTTTTGGTATAGGAAAAGGATTGTCATGTTTGGTGTCAGAAAAACCTGGGATTCAATCGGGATTGATTAGCTGCATTTCTTTCAGTGAATTTCTTAACTGCCTCAACCTCAGTCACTTCAGCAATGAAATGGGTCTAATACAACTCACCTTGAAGACTTGTAGTGAAGTATAGATGGGGGGGGTGTCCGGGAGAACTCAACACCCATTCTTTCTTTTCTGCATGGACACCAGAGCAGCATGCAAGCCGAAGGAGAGAACCCCTTGGCTGCCCTGCTGCTGGAGCTGGTCTGGCCACAAGGGTTGACCCTGATGTCATAACGTGTGGCTCCCCTCCCCCTCCCGTAGCTGAGCAGAATCATCCCATGCACTCAGCGGCCGGGCAACGGTACATCTTCCCTCCCCAAGGGCCTGCCCCGAGAGTTTGCTGTACAATATCAGCAGAAGCAGAGAGAAAAGACACAGTTGTTGGAGGCACGGCCAAGGATGCTAGCAAGAAAAGAACCTTCTGGAACCCTCCATGGAGCTCGAGCTCCCTGCCGGGAACAATGTTTCTCAGTCTCCTGGGAGGATTGTCACCCAGCATTGCAGGATAGTTTACCTGCCATCTTCCTTCCTTTGGAGCTTTTCTTTTTTTCTTTTCTTTTCTTTTCTTTTTTTTTTTTTTTTTTTTTTTTTGT
>NW_019154085.1:36604494-36633438 GCF_002288905.1 Enhydra lutris kenyoni | reverse complement strand
TTTTTTTTTTTTTTTTTTTTTTTTTTGTCTTAAATAAGTTTGAAGAAACAGAGTCACACCACCACCAATGCCCACCACCTTTACCCCACCCCGGAACATTCTCCTTTGAGTGTGAGTGCAGAGGCCCCTCAGGGCAGCAGTGAAAGGGCCTGTGTGTATGTCTGCTAAGTGGCTATGGATGCAGGGTCCAGCCCCCAGGCCGGCTGCGGGGCAATGGGTTCACGGGAGCGCCAGAGCTGGATTCACTGTGCAGGCTTGAGTAGCCCACGGTGAAATTCATAGAACATGGACGAATGGAGAGATGTCATCGTGCATCAAGTCAGTTTATTAGGAAATTTAAAACAGCAGATGTGGACAAAGCAACAGAAAAGACAGCGCACAGGCAGAAAACTCCCAAATAGCCAAAAGCCAGGCCTGAATATTTATAAAAGAAAGGCCATTACAAACAAATAAACTCCTAGGGTTCCCAGTAAACTCTGGCTTTGCCCAGCTGTCTTCTCATGGGCTCTTTGGCTGCATCTGTTTCATGCTGTGCAATTGGGGCAAATGTGTGCCAGATGTGGGCAGAGGGAGATCTCAGAAGGACAAAGCATCAGGCCCAGGAAGCAGGAGGGGGGAAGCCTGTGGCAGAGAGGCCAAGGGAAAGGAGTAGGTGGATGAGGCAAAGCCGGCTTACCCGTAGGGCAGATGGGGCCTCCAGCTCCTGGGAGGGGTGGAGCCGCCAGCCACTTAGCAGCAGCATTGCTTCTTACAACAGCACTTCTGCTGGCAACAGCCCTTCCCACCGCCGCAGCCACATGAGCCACAGCCACATGAGCCGCAGCCACATGAGCCACAGGAGCGGCGGCGGCAGCAGCAGACCACGGGGGTACTGCAGCAGCCCCCGCAGCAGCCGCAGCAGCAGGGGCAGCAGGCGGAGCAGCAGCCCACGCGGTAGCACCTGCAGGTGGTGCAGCTGCCACAGCCGCCACCGCAGCCGCCACCGCAGCCACCGCAGCCGCCACCGCCGCCGCAGCCACCACAGCCACCACCACCGCCGCCGCAGCCACCACAGCCGCCACAATTTCCACAGCCACAGCACCCCATGGTGTCAGGAGAGTAAGGACTCAGGAGAGGTGAGGAAGGAGACTCAGGAGGTGAGGGAGGTCTGATGCCGCCTTCTGCTGGGGGAGCCCCTTATATACCAACTGTGGGGGTGAGAAGGAAGACACGTGAGCACTTCCCTGTGGTTTTGAGCTCCTCTAGGAAAACTTCAGGCTCTTCCTGTTTATTTCCTGACATCTTTAGTCTCATTAAGTCACCTGCTTTTGGTTTAGCTAAATTTATCTCTGTTTCACCTAACAGGAATATTTAGCAAAGAACCTATCCCCGTTTTCAAATATAGCTGGTCTTGGAATCCATGAGCTGGGGAGAGCATCTGCCCACCGCATCTGCCCACTGACATTTTGCTTGCTCACCAGTATTTGCCCCAGGGGAATTATTATTTCCCTTGACACCTCTCTGAAGAAAATTCTGAGGGGTCCTTTCAGTAGGGGAAAGAATACAGAGAACCTTAAATAAAGGAGGTAACTTGCAACATCCATCATGTTTCCTACCCGTCAGCATGGCACAAAGAGGCCACATCCTTCTAGACAGCAGACATGGGTCCTTTTTCTTCCCGGGACACACGCTCTGGCTGCAAATGGTGAACTCACTCAGCAAAAGCTAAAACCATCCTCCCTGGAGAAGCGCACAGTCTCCAGATCCGGCTTCAGGACCTTCGCACTCTCGAATGTCTGCCTTGTCATTAGTTCTGCTTGCTTGAGTCACATGTGTAGCTTTGGTCTTAGTCACAGAGCAGGCGACCAGGTGGCCACGTGGTGAGTTTCACGGGCCCTGGGAAGGTCCTTTGTCCCCAGAGATGCCCTCATCTGCTGGCTGCCTTCTGAGCGTTAGCATGAATTTTAAAATAACACTGTAAGCCCATTACTTGCTCACATAAATAGCACTTTTTTGGGAAAAAATAACTACATTTTCCCCAAAATTTAGTGAACTCAGTGATATTGTTTTATACTTTTGCAAACTGCTTTAATGTCTGACTTAGTCAAAGATGACCAGCTTCTCACTATCTACCTTCCACGTTAACTATTGGACTGTGTTGTTTTGGTTGAAGCGCATAAAGCAAACCCAACCTCACACTGATACCCAGTTGGAAAAGGATGATATTACCAGCCTCGGGGCCCCCGTGGGTCTTGGAACCACACACTGAAGCTACCAGAAGAGAGATTTGGAAAATGGGGGTCCCTGAGGAAAGAAACTGCTTAAAAATGTACCGAACTATTAACTTTCACCTCATCAAGTATAATAAATCTCTACGCATGGTTAGTATGTGGTATAATGATGGCTCGATGCCATTTAATGAAATGTTAGTGCTTACACATATAAGCACTAAAATATATATTAAAATTATTATAAATTATATATATATATGATTATTAAATATATATAAACCTTACTTTATGTTGCTGTATTTTCCAGGGGCGTATATTTTGTTCCTACTCCATAATCCTCGGCTGACTGCCTTTGTCTTTAAACTGAAGTCCGGACTCACCAGTAACAATCTGGCTTCAATAGGCTTTGTTTGCAGCCTCATCTGTCTGGGGCTCTAGGATAACTCAAGGCCGCACGAGGAGGGAAACCTTGGCAATTAATAGCCCTATGACTAGCAGTTAATCTTTATGGTACAGGTACTGTGTGCTGCACAGTATAAGGAGCATTTAGAAATAAGACCTTAACGATGAAACAGGCAAGATTTAGCAAAGAACACGCACAAGAAGGAAGAAGAAGGTCAAGGAGCAAAATTCTCTGGGATGACGGTGACAACACAGGACACGCCCTAGATTTCTCCTGTGACCCAGATCTTTCGCTGCTCTCCACAGCAGCCATATAATCATTATGTGAACTTTTATATCCTCTCTTACCTCCCTCATGACTGTGCCTTTAGCAGAAAATGCCCTCTTCCACCCCTGAAATTCTTGTTTTTTAAAAACACAGTTCAAATGTTAGCTTTTCCCAATCATTTCAGTTGAAATTAATCTTTCTTTTTTCTATCGTACGGTTTGGGCTGGATTTTCATTACATGATAATAAAGGAAGGCAGGACGACGGGCAAGGAAAACAGGCGCAAATGGTGTTGAGTAGGAGGACAATGGTAGGCGAGAAGGGACTGAGAGCTGGAAGCACCACCGTCAATGGTGTCCAGTGAACTAGCTGGACCCTCCGCCCTGTCCTCCTCTGCACTCACCGCTCTGCTCTCATCAGCTGGGCTCCCCTTCCTCTGCCAATGATACTTCCAATCTCATCCCCTTTCTGCAGATGCCGGATACCTACTCCAGCCCCCACACTCAAGTAGGGTTTTTCTACCACAGACTCTATAAACCCACCCATATCTGTGCCCTCTCTCTCCTTCTTGCCTTGAGTTACAACCAAGGTGGTGAACCCCCCACTCCTCCCACCACAGGCCAGCCCCTCCATCTGTGCTCCGAAGACCACCCCTCTGGCCTTTTAAATCTCCTTTCTCATGCACATCTTACCTCAACAGGTTTTTGCTGAGCACCTACTAAGTAAGTGTCCATCCCATGAAAGGCACTGCAGACACAGCAATGAATTCCCTCTGCTTTCTGGACCCTTCTCAGCAGCACTGAACCTTCAGGATGGCCTCTCTCTCACCCTCAAACAAGAAAGCATCTCCAGAAGGCCCAGTCTACCTCCTGCTACTTCCTCTTGTCTCCCCTGCCCTTGACAGCCACACTTACAGAAAGCATTGTCCCCAAACTAGCTCCTTGTAGATGACAGGCATGAGAACAGTGACATTAGAAAACAAGAATTGACCTTTCACACCGTATACCTATATCAAATCATCACGTGGTAAACTTAAATATCTTACAGTTTTATTTGTCAATTTTACCTTAGTAAACTGGGGGGGAAAATCAAATGAAATAGGGATTCAGTGGGGATGAAGAATGTGGGAAAGGACAGTCAGCAAAATATGCATAAAATTATATACAATAAAATGCATCAGCAATCTTTTACCATAGAGTAAAATATGTAGAAACAAAATATTACTCATAATTTCACTATTTGAACATAATTATTGATAACTTAATAACACACATGCATACTTACTGCAATTTTTGCTTTTTCTGATCATGAAAGCTATATATGTTCATCATAAAAAATTTGAAAAATGCACAGAAATACCAAGAAAATAAGGATTACCCACAATCACACGTTACTGAAATAAATACTGTTCATTATAATTTTCTTCCAGAGTTCTGGAAGTATACACATATGCATTATTCAAAAGCATACTCTATGGGGATGATAGTGTGTATCTTGGGTGTTATTTGTATTTTTTGTTTACTATAATAAATAAAAATCTTCGCCAAAAATCTAGAAGTTCTCCACTCCTCCCTAGACAAGCATTTCACTGGAACTACTCTAGTTCAAGTCCCAGATGGCCTCCATGTGCTTCACTCCAAAGTGTGCTCGTCGGGCAATCTACAAGATAATTTCTCAGCACTGAGCTGTTGGCAAATCTCTCTTTCTTGACATACTCTTATCTCTTGGCTTTGATGAGACAAGATCCTGTTTCTCTCCTACTGATCTTGCCATCTCCCCTCAGTCTACTTTGCAAAAAATGGCTATTTGGGAGGCTCGAGACTTGGTGTACAGTCTTGCCTTGTGTTGTCTCTTTAAGAAAAATTCACTTCCTTTTTAGCTTTTTGACTCCTTTGTGGAATACTGTAGATTTTATTACACAGATCGACCTTCTTTCAAAATCTGATTTTTCTGAAGAGGACTTTCAGTCTGAAATGTTTTCAATAATATTTTCCCAAATGTGGGATTGTCTTTTTGTCATTTTCCTGGGAAGGTGGGGGGATATCATCAGGTCTTCTGAGAAGGATCTGGATAATTAGGGAGCTATAACTCTTCATCCACTGGAGTCTAGAACCAACAATGACCAATAGAACTTTTGGCAATGGAGGAAATATTCTATTCTGAGCTAGCCAATATGGTAGCCACTTAACACATGGGGCTATTGAGTGTTTAAAATATGACTAATGAGGATCAAGAACAAAAACTCTTTACTTATTTAATTTTGATTAATCTAAATTTCAGTGGCCATACATGGTGAGCTCAAACTATATTGAAGAGCAGAGCTCTGGACTGACAACACCTCAAATGAAAGGACTGCACCTCCTCCCTCTTTCAATCAGTTCACCGAGAGTTCAATAACTGTCTCTGAGATTCCAGACGCTGTGTAGCAGTCAGGGAAGTAAGGTGAATGAGAGATGAAACTGGCCCTCAAGGAACATACACAGTCCATCAAAAAGAGACAGACGTAAATCATAATAATGAAATATGAAAAGTTCTATCACAGAAGGCCAAGTGGAAAACATACAGAAGATCAGTTCATTAAATTCCCAACACCTAGCATAATTCCTGATATATAATACAGCCAGTTATGTGATAACACTTGTTTTAAAAATGCAAATTTGTTCCAAGGAGGACATTATGCTAAGTGAAAGAAGCCAGACATAGAAAGACAAATACTGCATGTTCCCACTTATGGATGGAATCTAAAAAAGCCAAACTCACAGAAGGAGGGAACAGAAAGGCTGCAGGGGTTGACGGGAGGGGACATGGGGAGGAGGTCAGTCAAAGGGCACCAGTTTTTCAGTGAGATGAGTAAGGTGTGGGGATCTCATGTACAACATGGTGACTATCGTTCGTAATACCGTACGTATCCTTGAAATTTGCTTCAAAGGGTTAGTCTTAAATTTCTCACCACAAAAAGGAAAAAAAAGATGGTACCTCAGTAAGGTGATGGATGTGTTAATTAACTTGATTATGGTAATTATTTTACAATGTATACGTACATCAAATCATCACACTGTACACCTTAAATATATACAATTTTCATGTGTCAATTATACCTTCATAGGGCTAGAAAAACTGTTATTCTAAGGAGATTGCTGTATTAGGGAACAATTAGAGCAGAATGCTAATTCTGTGTTTCTTACGTGGGACTTTGTCAATAAGAAACACCAAATAGATGGAGAGAACTATAGCCCTATGGTTTTTACTGCTTAATTTTGTACAGTGCTATGATTTGCTGGAACACACACATTGTGTTACAGCAGAACCGACTATAAATAGAGAAAAAACTCTTTGCAATGAGCATAGTTGCCACCCTGATTCTAAACATCATTCTCCAATAAAAGGAACCAGACTCTTTGGAAGAAAGGTTGATTCCAGGTCTGGGGCTGGGGAAGGATGAAATGGGCCGTGAACCCCTTGTGTCAGAATATAAGTCAGTACTCAAAAAATGATAAAGATATTTTTTAAAGGTACAGGAACCAGCTTGAAGATGTGGCGACTGGGAAAATGTAGGACAACTAGAGCGTCAAAACAATGACAGTAATAGATGGTAACTCAGTGAGTAGGATTGTTCTTTCCATTAGTGCACACTGATGTGAGTGAGTAAACGGGATAATGCACACCTGTGTCTTGACCAGAAGTGGCCGAATCGCTCTGCACATTGGTCATAGTGACGCACATTCCCATCCAACACTGTATGAGCCTTCCGACATTCTCACCAATATTTGGTATTATCAGACTTGAACTTTTTTTTTTTTTTAAGATTTTATTTATTTATTTGACAGAGAGAGACACAGCAAGAGAAGGAACACAGCAGGGGAGCAGCAGAGGGAGAGGGAGAAGCAGGCTTCCTGATGAGCAGGGAACCTGATGCGGGGCTCAATCCCAGGACCCCGGGATCACCATCCGAGTCGAAGACAGATGCTTAACGACTGAGGCGTCCCCAGACTTGAACATTTTGATAAGCAGGTGGATATAAAACATACCACAGTGTGTTCTTAATTTCTAGCTTTCTGATCATTAGTGGCATTGAGCTGCTTCTTGTACGTAGAGTGGTGTCTTCTGTGACCCCTCAGTTAATATCCTTCACGCATTTTCTGCTGTTTCCCTTTCTAAAATTGATTTTCTCCTTAGCCTGTGGCTGGTTTTAACTTTTGTTTTCAGCATCACTGTGTAAAACGTTTTCTTCCCTTTCACGTATTTTGTCTTTCATTAATGTATTCCTTTTATGTCTGAAGAAATACTTTACGAATTTGAAGTCATAGAGCTAATTTTCCACATCTCCCTAAAATGTCAAATTCTGCTTGTCACTTTTTTTTTTAAAGATTTTTATTTATTTATTTGACAGACAGAGATCACAAGTAGGCAGAGAGGCAGGCAGAGAGAGGAGGAAGCAGGCTCCCTGCTGAGCAGAAAGCCCGATGCGGGGCTTGAACCCAGGACCTGGGATCATGACCTGAGCCGAAGGCAGTGGCTTAACCCACTGAGCCACCCAGGCGCCCCTGCTTGTCACTTTTTGATCTTAACATCATCCAGAACTTATTTTAATGTGTAGGATGACAAAGGACCCTCATATTATTTGTTTCGAGAGAGGCAGCCTGTTATTTCAGTACCAACACTGAACGGCCACGATCTGCTCCTGATATTTGTAGTGTTTCTGCCATACACCAAATTCCACAATTTGCGTGTTGTTTTTATCTCTGTGCTCTCAGTTCCCATCCACTAGTCTCTGTCTCTCTCAGCAACAGACCAGTGCACTGTTTTAACGATTGTAGCTTTAGAATTAGTTCCAATATATGATGGGTGAACTTTTTCCTCAGTCTGCTTTAAAAAATGTTTTCGGATGCCTGGGTGGCTCAGTCAGTTAAATGGATGGCTTTTGATTTTGGCTCAGGTCATGACCTCTGGATCCAGGCATCAAGTCCTGCCTTGAGCTCTGGGCTCAGCAGGGAGTCTGCTTGAGGATTCTCTCCTGCCATCTCCCTCTCCCCCCCCTCCCCCCCCGCCTCACATGTGTGTTTTCTCTCTCTCAATCTCTCTCTCTGTCTCTCTCAAATAAATACATAAATAAATCTTTTTAAAAAATATCTTACATTCTTGTTTTGTCAAACATATTTTTGGGGAAGCTGTCCAGTTTTTATAAAAAGTGAACAATGAACCCATGAAAAGAGATCAATATTTTAAAAATCTCTTTGGGTTTTTCATAGAATAGCAATGAATTTATTAATTGCTTTGGGAAGGACTGACATCTGCATTAACCAGTGTTCTCCATAGACACAGAATCCATAGGATATAGAGATACAGATACAGACATACAGATTTCCCACAGGAATTGGCTCACATGATATGGAGGCTGAGAGTGTTATGACCTGCCATCTGCAAACTGTAGAATCACGAGAGCCAGTGATGTAATTCCCCCCGCATCTGAAGACCTGAGCGGCAGAAACTCTGATGTCTGCAGGCAGAAGATAGCTGTCCCAGCTCAAGCAAAAACAGCAAATTGGCACTTCCTCCACCTTCCGAACCATTCTGTTCGGATCCATCAGTGCCCACACACACTGATGAGCACCATCCTCTTCATTCAAGCTACTGATTCAAATGCTAATTTCTCCTGGAAACATTTTCAGAGACACAGAAAAAGATATCTTACCAGATACCTGGGCAAGCCTTAGCCCAGCCAAGGGGACACGTGAAACACAACCACAACATCGTTTCAATATTGAGAATTCCCATCTATAAATCTGGTACATGTCTCCATTTATTTCCTCTCTTATGTCCTTCCATACAATTTAATAATTTTCTTTCTAAAGATCTTGTAAGTCACTAGGTTTACACACTGGTATAATTTTGTTGTTATTTTCAATTTTTTTAATTAATGTTTGATGTATAAGAAATTTCTTTATTGCAGAAAATTGATTTTTTTTCCCATTTTTCCCCCTCCTGGACTTCTTATTACCTCCGCTATGTTAATGCCAACTCCCCAAATGGAAACACAACTATACAGCCCTTCCCGGATTTATTTGACCATAACATCCATTTGAATAGAGACTCTACACACCAAGAACCATTGCCTTTTTAAGAGTGATTAGATAAGATAACGTACATAAAGTGCATATAATTAGAGTAAGATAAAAGATAAGATAAAAACGCCAGTCTGGATCTCTCCTCTGGGAGGCAAATCCACTGAAGAAGAGGGAAAGCTGTCTCCACAGTCTTGATCATCTAATATTAATCAGAACTGCACTCTCGGGCAAACATATTGGGGGAAAAGCAGCGTGCTATTAGCTCTTTCAGTCAGTTCTGATTCCACTTTTGAAATAAAAGTGAACTCATCTGAAATCGAAAGAAAATTAAGTCGTGTGTACTCATGAGGAAGTTAACAGGAAATAAACATCCATCTCAGAAATGGGTCAAAACAACCAGAGATTGAATACATAACATGTGCAAAACCCCCACATCCAGGATTTAAGGAACCCTGGCAGAGGCAAATACCAGACCTCCCCATCGCCTGAGTCTCCCTCCTCACCCCTCCTTAGTCCTCTTTCCTGATATGATGGGGTGCTGTGGCTGCAGAAGTTGTGGCGGCTGCTGTGGCTGCAGTGGTGAGTGTGGTGGCGGCTGCAGTACCCTCATGATCTGCTGCTGCCACCTCCCCTGTGGCTACGGCTCCCGTGGCTGCGGCGGTGGGAAGGGCTATTGCAAGAAGCAGTGCCCTGCTAGGCGGGTGGCCAGCCTCTGGTAGAGTGTGCCCAGATGGCACCGGCCTGTTGGTGTGACTTTCCTCCAACGCTCTCCATTTCTCTTCCCACAACCTGGCAGTCAGTCCCGAGCCCTCAAGAGGTGGAAGCTGACACCCTCCTCTCCATCACATCACAAACCGATCATTTCAGAAAGACCCTGCGATTGATAAGAACGATAAGAACTCTGAAAACAAGAGACATCCCAGCTCCTGGAGTCAATTTACTTGCTGAACAAACTAAAAATGGAATCAAAGCTACTAACTTATTTTTTGTTTTTCTGAAACTCTTTCCCACAACTTTGGTGCCTGCATTTCCATGGTGCCCACACGTTCCGGGCCATTTCTACTCTGTTCTTAGGCCCGGCAGGTCTGTGCTGCTGAAAACCAAATGCACGAGTGGAATAATGTACCACACACGGATAGCTGAGATCTCTTTTTTTATTTTTATTTGTTGTCTTGCTATGAAAGGACATTTGTGTTCCATAAATTCATGCAAGCTAAATAAAGAAACCCTTGTTGGGGAGAACTGTCCCCTATTGTGGGAGTCTTGTCCTTTATGATCACAGTTGCCCTGGGAGGCTTTACCGGCTGTGACCCAGGTCTGTGCAAGCTCTGGAGGGCTGAAGAAGCAGGGCCATGGAGAAAGGATGCTAACCCCAGTTTTGCCTGAAGACCCATTTTCAAAAGAAAGGAATTGATACGTTTTCTTCTGTCATGTTTTCTGCCAATTCACACGGACAGACAGACCCTCAAAAGAATTGGATTTCCACGTCAGTCTCCAACGCCAGGCAAGCAGCCCAGCCCCTGGGCATTGATGAACCCCTTTCATGGCTGAAATTTCAATGTTCATCTTTAATCCCTGCCACGAACTGTGTAGACATCTTTCTATTAATCTTTTGTTTGAATACTCTGCTGCCTTGTTCGCGGCACTCAAGATGGTGACTGACTCCATTTCCGGTCCTTGAAAGTTGGCTTTGCACTATACCGTACGAAGCACGTGATTCAGATGACACGTGATCCGGGGGCAGGGGGCGGGGCTGTGGCCTGAAAGCCTATGAGAAGAGGCACTTCTCACCGTCCCCTGGTTAGCCCAGTGCCTGATAAAGCGCGCTCTTTCCTCTGCTTCGAGCGTTGGAGGTGGAGGGGTGGACCACAGCTATGCTCAGGCTTGTGCAGTAAAGATTTTACCTCTCTCTGCTCAGGTCCCTTGGAATGCTCATTCCATCCGGAAGCTCAGAACGGATATATGCCTTATCAGAAAAGGTCTTCCATTTTGCTTTGAGGTTTGGTGTCCTCCACGTGACGGCAAAGCCAGACCATTATGTCAAGATGCAATGAAGTGTTTAGAAAGCAAACATGATGTCTCTATTGTGCAACCTCCTTTCTCGAGGATGTATCTGTCTGTATCAAAGTAATTCTGGGGGGAAAAAATCCCTACGGAGGATTCCTGAACATAAACTTTTTCTCTTTTTTCTTTATTAAAAAAGAAAAATGCATGTCGCCATTCCCTTTTCCAGGAAGAATCTTTCTCTCCCTTTTCACAGTCACAGACAGGTCTAGACCAGCCTTATTTACACAACTTCAATTCGAGTCTCACTGTCTGGAACACTCAGTTCTTTGAAATCAATGGGATTGCTATTATTCTTCCCCAAAAGGCCCACATGTCACCTTGGGTTGAAGGAACATGAACCTAGTTTATGCTGTCGTTGCTCCAGTAGAACAGCAGGTTTTCCCCCAAATCACCTAACCACCCCCCAAAAAGGACATTCTTAAGACAAATGTAATATGTCTACCAATCTGCCTTAAATCTTTGCATTTCAAATATCAGTGGGAAGAATGTGGCCTTTGACACAAAATGCTTATCACAGAGAGTGATTTGGGAAGAGGTCATGACCAGGTCAGGCAAGCAGGCATTTAACTCTTACACAGAAATGGCTCTGTGCTGGGTTGGGTCAAGATGGACTGACAGCAGGATTATATACAGGTGGTATCAAAGTTCACTGCATCCACTTAGGCCTACCCGTGGATTTCAGTCCTAGTCTCCTCGTTTTTACTCTGACATCTTTCTTTCTTTTTTTATACTTTATTTATTTATTTGAGAGAGAGAGAGCACGCACGAGCAGGGAAAGGGGAGGGGGAGAGGGAGAGGGAGAAACAGACCCCCCACAGAGCAGGGAGCCTGATATGGGGGCTCCATCCCAGGACCCTGGGATCATGACCTGAACCAAAGGCAGACACTTAACCAACTAAGCCACCCAGGCATCCCACTCTGGCATCTTTCTTAGACACGGTGAAAATATTTTACTTTTGCATTTGCCAGTCTGAGGGAGATTCTTTGCCTCATTTTCATGAGAACAAACAAAATGTGCAAAGCAGACCTAAGATGTTGACCAAGGATTTCCGCCCCCAAACTATTTCTGTACATTCATGAGCAAGAGGATGAAGACTTTTGAAATCTCTGTGTGACATGAGGATAAGGACCACAATGACTCTTGGCCAAACCAAACCACCCACAAATATACATACCTACCACGAGTGCCTGATTCTTAAGTCCCAGAAAGAGTCTCCTCATGTGTAACTAAGGGAACACAAGCCAACCATAGAAAGAAAACATCTATACAACTGAAGAATTTAATTGAGAAATTGGGAAGGCTTAATCTATACCACCTTTGTGGCATGTCCTATATTTTTAGAAACTTAGTCATTTACCTATGGACAGGAGAACTTCCAAACAATTCAGGACAAAAAACGGCCTGTGGCCTATTTTCTTTAGAAGGACTCCAGGTATAGAAAACTCATGCTCTCTTTGGTTGATTGTCCCAATGCACTGTCATATCACCCTGGAACTTAATGTCTTCTCTATCTACAATGGAAATCTACTCTACTTTTTGCCCACTAGAGACCCAAGGGTAACATCTAGAAATCTGCTCATTCATAGTCTTTATAGACCTGAGGACAGCCTTCAGTCCTTTCCTTGTCAAATCAACAACCCCAATATTTTAGCCTTTGGTGGAGTTAAGAATGAACTATATTCAATCTAAGAGTTGGGTCCTGACTGTGGCAGCATCAGCATCAGAAGGAAACTTGTTAGAAATGCACATTTCAGAGAGTCTGGGGCTGGGCCCTGGAATCTGTGTCCTAACAAGTCCTCAGGTGATTCTGAGCCATGTTCAAATTTGAGACCTTTTTGACTGTGTCAGTCTCGAGAAAGAGGCTTGTTTCCATTTGGAGCTGGAGTGTCCTCCTGTCATAATAAGCCCCTTATTTACTATTTCCATCCCACTTTTCCACTGAAGATATTTTAAAAATAGAGAAGATTTTAAAAACTTGTTTTAAATTTAAAAATTAAAATAGAGAAGATAACTTTTTACTAATTTTCATTATTTGGTCACCTTTTGTATGCTTACTTTGCCTTCAGGATTTTCTTTCCATAACTTTTCTTAGACCCATGAGTTGATGAAGTCTACTATTTTGAAAGCAGTATCTTTTCTTTACTTTTCTTTTCTTTTTTTTTTAAGATTTTATTTATTTATTTTGACAGACAGAGATCACAAGTAGGCAGAGAAGCAGAGAGAGAGAGAGAGGGAGGAGGAAGCAGGCTCCCTGCTGAGCAGAGAGCCCGATGTGGGGCTCGATCCCAGGATCCTGGGATCATGACCTGAGCCGAAGGCAGAGGCTTTAACCCACTTGAGCCACGCAGGCGCCCCAGCAGTATCTTTTCTTGCTAAGATTGTATCACCTGCTAAATTTACACAAATATAACCCAAAATGCAGGGTTCCCTAATAATTACCTGTTGCTTCTAGGCTCACATCTCAATAGATACATTTCAAAACACATATAATTTTCCTATCAATAGATAATAACTTAGAACACATTTACTCAACTCTAATGCTCAGTTTGGGGTTGGGAAGTGTGATCTCCCTAACAACACCAAGTGCTGAACATTCTTTTCATGATCTCTGTCAAATATACAATAAGAAATAGAATAACTGTTCTTGACTTCACAATTGCTAGTCAGAATAATCTGGGAGCATTTGCCCTTTCCTCAGTGACCAGAGCTGCCAACCTTCAAATTACTTATTTTGATACTGGTTCTTAGACTAATAGGTGAAGAAAATAGAAGCATGTCATTACAGCAGGTACATTGGGTACTTCCCAACAAAATATAAAAATCAAAGAGAGTAAATATAGCTTGTATGAACATTCTTTCAGGCCACCTGCCTAATTCTAAATAGATGTAAAGAGCCAAAAACAGCTAATGCAAAGAGAAGTGTGATCTCCTGAACAACAAAATCCCTTTCCCTAGAAACAATGCTCCCCTCTTCGTTGACACACACAGACTCACAGTGACTCCCAACCAAACATGGAGGTAGAGGTGGTCTAATTCTTACCCGGATGATGATTCCAGAAAACCAGGATCGAAACCATGTTTGGAAATTGCAATTCCAGGACTCGTGATTCTCTTGGTGATTTATATTTGCTACAAGGTACAATCTTTTACCTGAGAATTGGTGGGGGAAAAAAAGTAGAGCAAAAATAAAGTACATACTAACAACAACGAGAAAACCCCATGTGGAAACGATTTAAAACAATACCATTTAAAGTCGCTCCAAAGAGAATGATACTTAGGTATAAATCTAACGAAACATGCACAGAACCTATATTCTTGTAAGTCACGAAATGCAGATGGAAGAAATTAAAGTCCTAAATAAATAGAGAGATGTATCATGTTTGTAGGATTTGAAGATTCAACGTAGTGAAGATGCCAATCTCCCCCCACCTCCAAATTGATCTGCAGGTTTGATCAAATTCCCAAGTCCCAGCCAGGTGTTTTGTAGAAACCGATAAGCTTATTCGAAAGTGTGTATGAAAAGGTGCAGGACCTATAATAGCTAAAGCAATTTTGATAGAGAAAAGTAAAGTGAAAGTAATCGCTCTTATGTCCAGGATTATTATACAGATACGGTAATCAAGACAGTGTGGAATAGGAAGAGGCACCCACTTACAGGTCCCTGAGTCAAGACTCAGGGATCCAGGAGAGGACCGACACTGACATGCCCAGTTGACTATTGAGGAAGAGCAAAAGCAATTCAGAAGAGTCTTTCAACAGAAGCTGCTGGAGCAACTGGACATCCATAGCTTAAAAAAAAAAAAAAGAAAGAAAGAAAGAAAAAAATCTCAACCTGAACTTCATACCTTATACAAAAATTAACTCAAAGTCAATCATGGGTTTAAAGGTAAAATATAAAACTATGACATTAAAAAAAAAAAGTAGGACAACATTTTTAGGACCTAGAGCAAGATGAAGAGGTTTTTTTTTTTTTTTTTAAGATTTTATTTATTTGACAGACAGAGATCACAAGTAGGCAGAGAGGCAGGCAGAGAGAGGAGGAAGCAGGCTCACCACAGAGCAGAGAGCCGGATGCAGGGCTTGATCCCAGGACCCTGAGATCATGACCTGAGCCGAAGGTTGAGGCTTTAACCCACTGAGCCACCCAGGCACCCCAAGACGAAGAGTTCTTAGACGTGACACAACCATAAAAGGAAAAGTTGATTAGTCAGACCTCATCAATATTACAATGTTTTCTCTGTGAAAGGCCTGCTTGACGGCAGAACGAGGAGACAAGCCACAGGCTGAGACAAAACACACGCAAGCCACATATTTAGCAAAGGACTCATTTCAGAACAAGTAAAGAGGGGCATCTGGGGCAGTTAAGCCTCTGCCTTTGGCTCAGGTCATGATCTCAGGGTCCTGGGATTGAGCCCCACATTGGGCTCTTAGCTCAGCAGGGACCCTGCTTCTCCTTCTCTCTCTGCCTCCCCTACTGCTTGTGCTCTTTTTTTTTTTTTTTTTAAGATTTCATTTATTTATTTGACAGAGAGAGAGAGATCACAAGTAGGCAGAGAGGCAGGCAGAGAGAAGGGGGAAGCAGGCTGTCCGCTGAGCAGAGAGCCCGATTCGGGGCTCGATCCCAGGACCCTGGGATCATGACCTGAGCTGAAGGCAGAGGCTTAACCTACTAAGCCACCCAGGTGCCCCT
Organism: Enhydra lutris kenyoni; assembly: GCF_002288905.1. Taxonomy (NCBI): domain Eukaryota; kingdom Metazoa; phylum Chordata; class Mammalia; order Carnivora; family Mustelidae; genus Enhydra; species Enhydra lutris. The sequence goes on along the minus strand of NW_019154085.1, from coordinate 36,617,736 downwards.
TGTGCTCTCTTTCTGTCAAATAAATAAAATCTTACAAAAAAAAAAAAAGAATGCATAAAAAACTCTCAACACTTGATGGTAAAAGAAAACAACCAATTAGAAAACGAGCAAAAGACATGAGCTTACTTTTTTACATGAAGAGGATATACAGATGGCAAGTCAGCACATGGAAAGGTGTTCAACATCCTCAGCTATGGGGGAAATGAAAACTAAAACTGCAAGTAGCTACAGCTACACACCTACCAAAATGGCTAAAATACAAAATAGTGACAACACCCAAAGCCGGTTGAGGATGCAGAGAAACTGGATCACTCATTCTTTGTTAGCAACAACGCAAAATCGTGTAGCCATTCTGGAGACGTTCCAGCAGTTTCTTACAAAGCTAACTTGTCAAAGAAGTCAGCACTTGTACCCTGGGATATTTATCCCAGAGAAATGAAAACTTGTGTTCAGGCAAAAATCTATATACAAATGTTCGTAGCATCTTTATTCATAATAGCCCCCCACTGGAAAATTTCAGCCGCCACTCCGAAAAGGAACCTGCAAAACGTGGAGTATCTCAACAGAATTATGCTGAGGGGGAAAGCCTATCGCAAAAAGGTATTTATCGGATAATTCCATTTACATAACATAATAAGAAGAGTAGGGAAACAGAGAACAGATGACTGGTTACTAGAGGCTGAACTGAAGGAAGTGGCTGGGTGTGATGCCAGGGGTCCTTGTGATTGAACTGTTCTGCGTCTTCTCTGTGGGGGCAGTCGCACGCCATCTACACACATGATAAAATTGCAGGAAAGCCGAACACAGCCTCCAGTACTGTTTCTCAGCTGTGATATCGTACTGCAGTTCGGCAAGATGTTACTCCTGGTTTAAAAAACCTACAAGAAACACGTCGAGATTAATATGGCATCAGGGCACCAAGCCTTCGGTCCCTGTTTCTCTATGGCCACTCCCTCTGCTCACTCTCAGCCCTGAGGACAGTTGATATTGACTCTTCCAGACCCGCTGCTGTGTCTCCTGGGTCCTCCCTTCACCTAGGACGCTTGCATCCCTTTCCTCTTTCAGAAACACGCACCTCCTGTTCCAGTACCATCAACCCCTGGTAGCCGCCACCAGCCCTTTCCTGAACTCTTTGTGCAAGCTCGCCACCGTTGCTCATGCTTCACTCTCGCCCCGACTAAATGCCATCTTCTGCCCAACACAGGACATGCATGGGGACAACCCCCAAACCGGGTTCCCTTTCCGCTCTGGGTTGGTCCATCACCCCTTAGCTCCGCCCAGCAGGTGCCCTGTGGTCTGCCACTGTCCCCTTCCTCAGCCTCACCGCCCCCCACCCCCGGCCACTCCTGCTTTCTTTCCATTTCTCAAACACAGAAAGCTTGTTTCTACTAGAATACCTCTGCCTGAGCTGTCTCCTCTGCCTGGAATTTTTTCTTCAAATCTTTGCACGACTGACTCCTGCCTAACCTCCAGTTCTGAACTCAAATCCCATGCCCTCACAGTGATCTTCCTTGGTCACTGGATCTGAAGCAGCTCTTAGGTTATCTGTTGGTAAACACCCAATTTTTGCTTGTTTGTTGGCCCTTACTTATTTTTCTCTCTGCCTCCTCATGACAGTTGAACTCTGTCAGCTTATCTGCGCTCTCAGTGCTGCGTTCCTGCTGCTCATGGCAGTGCCAGGCACGTAACTCAGTAATGCCCACTGAGTAAATAGAAGGGAGCTCTGACCGTCTCTCTCCTCCCCAGTTCAGTGTCGGTTACTTCCTCCCCTGTGGGGGCACCTGTCTTTTCCACGATCTTACTGGTCCTGCAGTCACACACGTGCCTGTTTACAAGAACTTGGGGGCAGGAACTGTACATTCAGGGCTGCATTCCCAGGCCCTTTCACTGTAGAAGGCATGGGTTAATATTTGATGAATGAAATGACTTCACCCTCTTTGCAGGGGTTGACACCAGGTGGTCATATCACCAACAATCCATTTACAGCCATTTACAAGGCCAGTGGTGATGGATATTGAACGTGTCTTATGTGGGGCATATGGGTCAGGCACAGGAGACCTGACACTTCCGTCTTGTTAAAGTACACAATTCGTCAGGGTCAGGAAACTTCTGGCCAAAGACCTGTTTTACAAAAAACACACCAAAAAAGGAGCAAAGCTGCACACCCAAAGCACAGTTGTATCATCTAGAAATATTTTGAATTGAAACACTCTTCCAAAAGGCGTATCATCTAAAGCAGCAGAGAAAGGAAAGCCCCATAAAAACAATACAACAAATTTCACTCAAATTAAAATCAATGGTTTACATAAGGGATGTTCCTGTGGACTCTGGGGTCTACCAAGTCTCTAGGAGGGAACCAAAGTGGATGAGGGAAAGTCATAGAATAAAGTCATCTTAAAAGCAGACATGGCTTTTAAAAATCTGTGCTGTTATAGGATCATGCTAATACTCTTTTAAAAATGCTTTAAAACGATCCCCCAATTCATCTCAAGTTTATCGTTATTGTGGCTTTTCTTGTGTTACAAAAATGTGTAATTAGATACAAGCAAAACTGAGCTACCAAAAAAAAAAAAAAAAAAAAAAGACAAGCTTAATAGGCAATATAAAGAAAACCTCTGGAATGAGGTACCTAAAATGTCTAATCTTTGTGGCTATTGCATAACATCCTCTATCCACATGTCTTAACTAGTTTTCAATGGGCTGGAAACTTAACCTCCGGAAAGAAGACTTTCTCTTTGCTGCTTCCCACCCAGTCCACACCTGCTGGCCATGCTGCACCCAGCCACACCAGCCGCAGGGGCCAGTGCCATTGTTCAATTCATTCACAAGCCTCTTGATCCTGGGATACAAAGTTTTGCCAGCAGGACCACGATAAGAACAAAGTGATACACCTAATTCCCTGGGACCCAATGTCCTCAAAATGGCTTTTAACTATTTTTCAAGGAGGATGTTAGTGGATTTTCTTTTCCCTTTGAGTTACTCTGACAAAGAACAGAATAAAGAATTAGAAACTAAGATCCATTGAAGGGAACATAAAACAGGTGTCTGGGCAACAACGCTAACCCACCAGGAGCCAGCAGGTAAGACCAAAATCCCATCAAACGCTTCTCCATGAGAGCCATAGGATATGGGGCTGAGTATTTTTACCCAGAAATAAGCAGCTCTATAACTGTTAATAAGACTGTAGGAATACAGTGTGGGAGGCAATGCTTACCACTGGCAAGTCTCTGAAACCTTGTGAACTGGAGGTCAGGAGAGAGCCTGGGTGTTGTAAGGCTAATGAACTAGAATGGGTTGGGCCGGGGCGTGAAAGATGGAAGATGTACACTGGGGAGCTCAAACAGGGAAATGCAGAGACAACAGAAAGAGAAAACCCTAAGGGCAAGTGACCACTATCACTCTTTGTCTTTTCCTGAACATGGGGACTGGTGCCCGGAAACAAGCATTGAGTGGGAATCTGGTTTTGTCCGTATCACTGGTCAGCTGTCTGCCTATCAGTGTCACCAGTCCTCTCTAAACAGCCATTGCTTCCCTTAGAAACATTGGCTCAGACTCTCCCGTTGATCCTGTAAGCTCTTAAATTCTTCAGTGAGTTGAGTTCAGATAATTCAGAATTGTCAGTTTTAACTGGACAGTCTTTCCCAGATACATACTTGTTTAGTGAATTACTCATTTGTCTAGAGTGTATAAAAGCAGTTATTTTTATTTGATCTGAATTGAAGATCTTGTTCTTATTAATTTGATGTAAACAATGTGTGAATTTATTTCAATTAAATTTCTTTTCCTGATGAGAGGTTAAGGAGGTGATGCTAGAATTTTAATTTAAATTAATAGAGGCATATAGACCCAAATTTTATTCTTAAAAATTAGGCCAGACCTAAAAAAATTTAGACTCTGAACAAGTAAAAACTGGAAAGAGCCATGATGATGATAATGAAGATATAGTAATAGTTAACACCTATAGAGCACACACATAATAAAATTTAATTCTGACGACAATCCTAAAAGATCAACACGATCATTTTTCAAATGAAGAAACTTTCAAGGAAATGAAATAAGCTACCAAAGGGGCAGGGCTTTCTGAGGAGTGGAGCTGGAAATACAATCCAGATTTGAGGGATTCTACAGCCCACACTCTTAGTGGGCTTGCTGCAAACACCAGCAGTCATGGGAACACTGGGTTGCTGGACAAACAAGGGTAAATGGCAGTTGAAATGAGCAGATGTCTTTGTATATTTTAGCAGTAACATTGTCCATTCTTTCTGGATAAGGAGAACCAATTTATCGAGATCTATCTGAAGGACACCTAAACCTTTTCTGGATTTGAGCAATGTCCGTGCTCTACCCCTTTAAAAGTAGCAGAGAGAAGTAAATACCAGCCTCTTTCTAAACTGGGGACAGGACCATGTCTCATCTGCACCTGGGCTCGTCCACCCCTTTTCTCACTTGTACCTTCTCTTCCTCCTCCCACAGCGTCTCAACCCACATGCAACACGGTGACGGTCAGATGCTTTCACTGAGGAAACCTCCCATCTCGTTTCTTCATCCATGCGATCCTGGTGTCCTGTATGAGATCTTGGAATGATCATCAACAGAGTGGTGGAATACAACCCCGCAGGACTAGATTGCTCATACCACATCACTTGAGCAACTGGATAATATTTGGTGAGTGGCTGATGGCTAAAGCGGCTCTGGGAGGAAAGCAGCCACATCATCACCGGGAAACGAATCATAGGGACCCAATTTTATCACCCCTGGGAGATGAGTCAAAGGAATTCAATTTAGGATAACATATGTATTTAGTTCACTTGTTTAATTGCTCAAAGGGGCAGTGGGGGGAACAGTGCCTCTAGGCACTGATTTGCTGCTATGGATTCAGAGGAAGTCCTTATTTGCACAGCTTACCCATATATAGGGGTTCTGTTTTTTCAATTTTTTATTGGGATATAAGTCACCTACCATAAAATATACCTTTTGAAAAGTCAACGGTTTTTAGTATATTCATAAAATTCATTATTTTATGTCAGAACATTTTTATCACACCAAAGAGAAACTCCACCCTTTAGTGGTCATTTCCTATTCCCATTCCTCCCGTCTCCCAGCCCTGCTAACCCTAGTCTACTCTCTGTCTCTATGGATTTGCCTGTTCCGAACACTTCATCTAAATGAATTACATAGGGGCGCCTGGGTGGCTCGGTGGTTTAAAGCTTCTGCCTTCAGCTCAGGTCATGATCCCGGGGTCCTGGGATCAAGCCCCGAATCAGGCTCTCTGCTCAGCAGAGAGCCTGCCTCCCTTTCTCTCTCTGTCGGTCAAATAAATAAATACAATCTTTCAAAATAAATAAAGTAAATCATAAATAGGTGGCCTTTTGTATCTGCCTTATTTCATGTAGCATGATGTTTCCAAAGATCCATCCATGTTACAGCACAGATCAGTACTTCATTCCTTCCTATGGCTGAAAAATATTCCACTGTCTGGTTATTCCATGTTTTATTTATCCGTTTCTCAGTTGATGGACATTTGGGCAGGGCCTACTTTTTGGTTTCTATGAATAATGCTGCTACGAACATTCATGTACAAGTTTTTGTGTAGGCAGGTTTTCGGTTCTCTTGGGTATATACCGAGCAGTGGAATTGCTGGGTCATACGGTAACCATGCCAAATTTTCCTGAGGAACTGTTAAACTGTCTTCCAAAGCTACTGCATCATTTTAAATTCCCGCCAGCAGTGTGTGAGGGCTCTGCTTTCTCCACCTCCTTGATTACACTTGCTGCTGTTCATCTTTTATCATCAGAGCCAGCCCAGTAAATGGGAAGTGGCGTCTCACTGTGGGTTTGATTTGTATATCCCTGATGACTGATGACGTTGAACATTTTTTCCAAGAGCTTATTGGCCATTTGTATATATTCACTGGAGAAACGTCGGCTCAGATCTTTTGCCCATTTTTTAGCTGGGTTGTCTTTTTTTTTTTTTTTTTTTTAAGATTTTATTTATTTATTTGACAGAGAAAGAGATCACAAGTAGCCAGAGAGGCAGGCAGAGAGAGAGGAGGAAGCAGGCTCCCTGCTGAGCAGAGAGCCCAATGCGGGGCTTGATCACAGGACCCTGAGATCATGACCTGAGCCGAAGGCAGAGGATTTAACCCACTGAGCCACCCAGGTGTCCCTGGGTTGTCTTTCTTACTGTTGAGTTTTAAGAGTTGCTCCAGTTTAAAGTACAAAAAGGAATGTGGCACACATTATGTTATACCAAGCTTGAAATACAAGTTTAGAATTCATATATAAGCTTATTTTTGTTCTTTCAAGCTCAATAATTTTTTTTAAAAATAAATCGATACTTAGGGAATTCAGTTCTGGCCATAGTTATCATAAAAAGAAAGGCTCTACGAACTCTTCAATATAAGTGCCAAATATACTTAAATTTTATTACAGGAAACTAAGTAATTTCTCAATGGACATGATATCCAGTCACCTGTTCAGCTCTTCACATGTAAACTGGCCACATACCTTTTTCCAATGATAAGCAATTGAAAAAATTCAGTTATATCAGCCTGAACAAAGCAGGTTATATACATATATTGAAGCATGTCATTAAATATTGGGAAAACAAGACTTTAAAGACCTAAATTGTATTCCAAAAGAGATATGCAATAATTTACTAAACATTCCAGTTTGCATTAGTAAAAATATTTTAATAAATATCCTTATACATAAATCTGTGTGTACATATGGTGTTACTTTTAGAAAGAGTTCCAGGAATAGGCTTCCTGGGATTGATCTATACACGAGTCTTGCTTCTTATTACCAAACGGCCTCCCAAGACATTTTACTAAGTTTACACTCTGACATCAGGTTGTGAATGTTCATTTTGCTCGATCTTTACTGATGGGGAATTTTTAAGTAGCCTTTAGTATTATTATAAGCAGAAGTCGGTATCTCACTGTCTAAATTGTATTTAAACTTCTAGAGAAGCTATTTTCTCAAGTCTTTTTGCTGGTTCTAGTTCCTTTTGTGGGGGGGTGGGATTTGCCTATTCACATCCTTAGTATGTTTCTTAACTGTTTAGTAAAGGAACATTTTTCCTATTTGGAATATATTCATCCTCCAATATCCATTCTAGAGATTAACTTATGGAACTGCAGTCGAGCAAAGATTCTGAAAGCTGGTTCCTAATTAGAGAACACGAACAGCCTCCAGGTTCACTGGGGCAGTGGGCGGTGTAGCCTGCTGGCCCTGCTTTGTAAGTCACATGTCACTTGCACACAGTGCAGCTGGCCCATTTCCATAGCGCTGCTTTTGTTCTGCTGAGGCAGTGCCCAATGGTTGGGACAGAGACCACACGGCCTGCAAAGTCTAAATATGTATTATCTGGTCATTTTAAGGGTGCAGACCCCTAACCTACAGAACTAGTAAAGAAATTTATGGCCTGACTAAAACATTATCCTCGTCATTAAAAATCACTTTATATACTGCTGATGGAAGAGTACATTTCAATTATTAAAATGTAAAAGTAGATAGAATATTTCCATAATTGTATGCCCGAAAAACCCCAATTATAATTGGGGAACTCGACATCAACATGTGGATATTGGTGATGCCGGGGTAATGAGGTTATTCTTTGGAGGGGGAGGGGCTCTTTTAAAGTTTTCTTCAATTAACAGATTTTACTTTTGTAAAAATGCAAATAACAGATCTATGAAGTAACTGCTTTTACCTGTTCAAAGGTAAATGGTTGGGGTACAAGAAAATAAATGTGAAATCATTTTTCGAAATCATCATGGGAACCACTGCCCCTCCTCAGCCAGTGTCCAGCGTCCGGGCAGCCCCTAGGCCAGCAGGGGAGGGGCCGTCCTCCTTTCCGTCACTGCTCTTCTGTGCCAACTGCTCCAGTGTGCACTGCCACAGTTCAGCGGTCACTACCAAGAAACACCTCCAGCGTCCTTAGCTGCTTCAGGACTGTCATCTGCAGAGCCTCCTATGCTTGCCTTCAGTGAGCTGTGACCTTGAAGCCTATTTCCTTTGAACTCCCCTCTTCCGCATCGCCCTCTGAAGAGAAAGGCTTACCTCTTCCAGGGACACCCTCCTTTTACAGCCTCACCTAATGCCTTTATGTGTTAGCACTGGCATATGTCTTTACTAATATGTCTTTACTAGTTCTTTTTTCAACAAATAAAATACCCTCTGCACTGACTCCTGATTCCTAAGAAACATTTAAAACTGAGTCAAAGGGAACTGAATCCAAATGTGTTTTTACATAATGTCTTTTGGTTCTTCTTAATCTACCTTAAGATTCTCTAAGGCAATTTTAGCAAAAAAAAAATTTGTAAGATTTAAAAAGCTAGATGCAAAACTTATTTCTCTAACACAGGACCAAAAGCGGTACATCTCGATCTCTTCAATGTGTACAAATCATCTGAGATTTACTAAAATGCAGACACTGACTTATTACCGGGGGGGATGAGATTCTGCATGGTTAACACACTCCCAGGCAACATCCAGGCCACACTCTCGAGTAGCAAATAACCATGATCGTCTTTAATGCAACAGCTGCAATACAGATGTAGAGAAATCCAAATTATTACTACTTTGCAAAGATAAGTATTTGCAACAAGTATTTCTACTCACACACATATATATTATCCTTTCGCCTAATGCTCCAATGCCTTGGGGAAAAATTGGCCCAAGTGTTTCTAACAGCTGCTTTTCTGTCATTATGCAGCACCCACAACACAAACTCTTCATCCTGCTTCCCTCCGCTTCTGCTCATCCTTACCACTGTCTTAAATCCTACTCTTTCAAGGCTACCACTGCTTTGTCAAGTCTACATCAGGCAGGGTTGAGATTTTCCCATTCTCCAGAGCTCCCTTTCCCTGCCCTTGATTTGCACCAATGCATCCATCAGTCTTCCCCCACCCCCGCCCCCCAGGTCTAGGGGGTCCGTTCCTTCAGGTGACAGTAAAGTGGTTCTGAGCACCTGCTTTGAGTGAGAGCTGCAGTCAGAGGTCAGTGCTAGCACCCACTTTACCTGAGCAATTAAATCACCATCTCTAAGCCTGTCTTGCCTGGTAAAATTCAAGTCATTCCTACATATAAGGTTGTGAGGATTATTGGAAATAATATTTAAAAATTATTTAGCAAAGTAGCATCAAAATGACACTAAATGGGAACTAATATTATGACAAGGACATAAAGCATTTAATTTCTTTTACATGGTTCTCAAACATCACTTAAAAATTCAAAATTGTTATGCATTTTAAAATGTTAGGCATTTTAAAGGTATTATTCTTAATATGATTAATTAATAACATTTTAATTAAATATCTTAATTAACACTTAAGATATTATTTCTAAATAGGAGAAACTCAAAATATTGGAAGTTTCTGAGTGGCCCGGGACTTTCAAGTTTCTCTGTTCTGAAATTCCCAGTTTATTTAGGATGCTAGGTATCTTTATCTGGAAGACGTGGCAATTCCTCACTTCTCTCTTTGAGAGAGCTACCCAAATATGTATAGTAACTGAAAATAAGGCTTGAGGGGAACCGTACTGTTCCAAAATCATAACTAATGTAGTCTATAAATACACACTATCCTGTGATAATTTCATGGAAATGTAGTCTGAAATGTTATTTATAACCATAAAAATTTTAATATTTAAAGTTCTTCTAGGATTACAGAGAATTTTCTTTCAAAATCTTGAACATTATTGCAGAAGCACATACGGCAGAGATGACACTTGAAGACAGAATGATCAAGAAACTTGTAGAACTGGTAAAAACTCAAGGACCATCAAATTCCATGCACAAATAATAAAAAAAAATAAACACCTACAGCCAAACCCCATAGTGAAACTGATAGATCCTGCAAAAGAGCTACTTTACTAGTTCTTTACTAGTTCTGTAGATCTGCACTCTTTTTTCTTAAAATGACCAGATAGTACATCCTGCAAAATAGCCATTTCTGCATGTAGCAAATTCAGGGAAGGGAGAAAAGATGAGTTCATGGGCCTGCATAATGGCCAGTTCAACTAGTGGATCTGAAAAAGCAATCTTTTTTTTTTTTTTTTTTTTTTTTTTTTAAGAGATTTTATTTATTTGAGAGAGAGAGCGCATGAGCAGGCAGGAGGGGGAGAGAAGTAGGCTCCCCGCTGAGCAGGGAGCCAGATACAGGCTGGATCCCAGAGTCCTGGGATCATGACCTGAGCCAAAGGCAGGCACTTAACCACATGAGCCACGCAGGCATCCTAAAAATAATCCGTTCCAGATTAAAAAAGAAAAAAAATTATGAAACTAGAAGGAATCTCAGCAGTTTTCTAGATTTGAAATCCCATTACAGATGAGGTTATTTATCCTAAACGACATCATTAGCATTAGAAACGTTCTCCTTTGTATGTGTAATCCCCAAATACAGAATGTGAATAAAGATATAAATTTAGGTGACCTAATTAATATTTTTACATTAACTTTAAAAACAATCCACAAATAAGAAAATGCAACTAACTAGGAAATCATGGGAAAAATCAACTTCAGTAATCAAAGAAAGGAAAATAAAATGAGGCATTATTTTATATCCCTTAAATTAGCAATCATTAAAAAGAATTCCCTCTGGCAACTGGATATAAGGTAAAAATGGGCCACATGCCTTTTAGGTATTCTGTAAAAATTAAATCAACCCCTTTAAACAGCAATTTAGTTGAGAGGATAAAATGTTAATCCTTATACACCACTGTGTGATTTTATAAGAATTTATTCCAAGACCTAACACAAATGAAAGGTATACACAGCAAAATACTCAATTAACATTAAATTATGAGTAAGTAACAAAGAGATACACTGTTCACTCAACAATTCTAAGAAAATCTAATGACAAACCCTAAGTGTATAAAGGGGTAGGTAAAAATTCTGATGCTGAAAAATTAGAAGCAATCTCAATGTTCACCATAAGGAGGCAAACACCACGTAACAAAACATCCTCAGCAGAGAATGTAGATCTACGTTTGAAACTGAAAGAAACCCATGGTATATTGAAGAAAAGGTTACAAAATAGTGAGCACAGCATGATTCCACTCTGGAAGAGGTCTTTATACTTACTTATACATGGGACAGAATCCAGAAGTACTTACAATATATCTACACAAGAGTATAGTTTTTTTTAAAGAAACTAATTTTCTCGATTTTCAGATTCTTTACAATAATCATATTATTTTTACAAGGAGAAACAATAGTAAATGCATTTCCAGTTTGGAAGAACATAGTCATGTGGGGAAAGTATCTTGAAAAATTAACTGGTTATGATCACAATGCAAAATCTGCTACGGGAAAGGAGCAAATACGAAGAGGAAAAACAGCCAGAACTAGATCACTTAGGATAAGAAGGCTGTTTTTTTACTTCCATTAATATTTGTGAAATAGGTTGTTTTTTCAAAAACAAAACAAAACAAAACAAAACCCACTCTTACTGGAACTACTGGAACTAGAAGTTTCAAAGTATGAATATAGAAGAGGATGAATTTTAAAGTCAGACAGAATTCTACTCCTGCCACTTACTAAATAACTATAATCTTGGCCAAATATAAATACCTAAATGTCAACTTTTCTGTCACAAATATTGCCTGGAAACAGTTGTTGTGACTATTAAATAATAGCAATTCCATGAGATACAGGTCACAAAACTGGTAATTAACAAATACTAAACTCTAAACTGTATGAATTCCAAAGGCTAATCACTATCTAATTTAAACACGTATTCTAATGGCTGAGGGGAATCCTACTTCACCATTTGGAAGAGGTGTCATTTTGAAGTTGAGGAACTGAAAGGATCAAAATTACAGGCCTGAAGGCCAGTTAACAGCAGAACTTAAGATTTGAACGCAGGAAATTTGACTGTTTTCTTTTTCCAGAGTCCCAATCAAGTTCAGTAAAAATTGTTAGCATACACTTTAACGTGGGGAAAGAAAAGGAAAAAAAGAATTTTAATCTTTTCTCATTAAATGAGACTAAAATCATTTTCCTATAAAATGAGACTAAAATAGTTTTCCCCCAGGAGAAGGGAGGTGACACTGGTGGTCATGGTGGAAATAAGGATTCTAAAGAAAGTACGTTTTCTTCTGGGTTCTGGTGATGGTTATTAATGGAAATGAACAGAAATGTACAGAATAATCAGGATGGATACAAATAATAGTGACAGCTACCACAAAGACTGGGGAGTAAAGAACCAGGCAGGTAGTTCACGATTTACGTTAAATTTCTATAGGTAATAGAGTGTGTAAAACCCAATTACAATAAATCTATCTTAAAAACAAGCCAGATCAACATGTATCTCAAGGAAAAAAAGGCATCTTTTAGGGGCCAGGGGGAAAAAAAAATCAGTACTGGAAACAGTAAAAATACATGCTTTTAAAAAATGTTTTGTAATGTAAAAAGACAAAAAGTGAGAAACTTTACTAAGGTATAATTAATGGAATAGAAAAGATTAAGGTGGAAGTAGATGCATGAGCTGCTTTACAAAAAATACTGTTATGTGACAATTAAAGAGGCTATTCTCAAATGGTACACAAATTGAGGAGTCTTTATTTTGAAAAAATTCTTCCAACAATATTTAACAATGAACAAAAACTCAACCAAATTTATCTACTATACTAAAAGGTTTTAAGAGATAAATACTGAAATCAGCCAGCAGGTTTTCGTCCCAATTCCTAAAACCACCTCCTGCATTAAGACTGGTCTTCATAAATGTTGGCATGTTAAACTATCTTCCAAGACCTGTCTTGCTAGCTAAAAAGCTCTCCTCCTTTCTTTCAGACTTCTCAGTAAGTCCTCTCTCCCTACACTTAGCCTGAAGGTGCTACAGTACTTTCGCTATCAGCTAGTAGGGCTGACATTGGTCCTCCTAAAGAAACTTCAGGAAGCACATCCTATCTTGACTAAGACAGGTAATAGTAAATGCACATTAAGAAATTCTCTAGAAACAGCATCCTTCTAAAGAATGAATGCGTCAACCAGGAAATTAAAGAAGAATTGAAAAAATTCATGGAAACAAATGATAATGAAAACACAACAGTTCAAAATCTGTGGGACACAACAAAGGCAGTCCTGAGAGGAAAATATATAGCGGTACAAGCCTTTCTCAAGAAACAAGAAAGGACTCAGGTACACAACCTAACCCTACACCTAAAGGAGCTGGAGAAAGAACAAGAAAGAAACCCTAACCCCAGCAGGAGAAGAGAAATCATAAAGATCAGAGCAGAA
>NW_019154085.1:36584583-36599494 GCF_002288905.1 Enhydra lutris kenyoni | reverse complement strand
GAGGGGGTTTGGGAGGGGGGGTGGGGTTATGGACATTGGGGAGGGTATGTGCTATGGTGAGTGCTGTGAAGTGTGTAAACCTGGCGATTCACAGACCTGTACCCCTGGGGACAAAAATATATGTTTATAAAAAATAAAATTAAAAAAAAAAAAAAAAAGAAATTCTCTAGTCTTTTGAGGAGTAAGAATCAGAACTTTAAGTTATTATCCAAGTCTTTTCTAAGGCAAAGAGAACTAATTTTGAAGAATAAAATACATGGTTGTGCCAGTATAGTTTACTGTAGTAAATCTATACCTTTTCTTTTTAAATATAAGGCATATTCTAAATGTTGATAAGGAAAGGTGCAACACCAACAAGCAGTAATAGAAAATCACCCCAAAGAGCCCTTTTAGAAACTTCCAGAGTTATGGGTAGGGACAGTGGAAAAATTAAAGTGCAAAATGGGTAAGAACTTGCACAACCTTTCAATGACTGACTGAAAACCTTCAAAGTTTAATTAAAAAGCATAGAATTTTTCAAATATTTTCAGATAGTCAATTTGAAAGATTCCCCTGCCTCCGTCACTGGAAGAATTTCCTAAATGGAAGCGTAAGAAAATAAACAGCTGGTGAGCCTCAAAATTGAGAGGTCTGTCTGATTGAGTTTCCAGTCAGAAGGGTCAAGACTTATCTTCATATATGTGTAAGGATGTTCTCAATTTTAATAATGGTTTTAGTAGAAAAATCTATACAAATACTCTTCAAAAGGGACACCATATAATGAAATCCTGTAGCCATTAAAATAATGAGTTAGAGCTGGATGTGCTAATATTTTATAAAGATAACCAATTAAATAAAAAGAACCAAGTTACAAAACTGTACATTTAAAATAAGGGATGACAGGAAGAGGAGTATATATGGATACAGAGACATACGAAATAAACGATAACATTTCTGAAAGACTATACAAGAATACAAGAAACTATATTCCCCTGGGGTGTGGGAATGAAGTCACAGGAAGGAGACAAGATTTAATTTTTCACTTTATACCCTTTATGTATCACATAATTTAAAAAAAATCGTAAGCATGTATTATTTTATAACATATAAAAAAAGTTAAGAGTCTTTAAAAAACCTGATTGTACCTACAGCATTCTAGGAAACATTGACTGTATAACGTCAGTTTACAATCCTTTGCTGCCTTTTATTTAATGGTCATTTAGTCAAAATTAGAAGGCTACTTGGGTGCATGCTTCCTCTCTCTCTCCACTCAAGATTAAGGGAAAACATTGAGAATTTAGAGTTTAAATCTTAACTCGCAATGATTAAACTGTGGCTTGGATGACACCTAGTCAAGATTCCAGAGAGCCAATGACAAAATAAACTTAAATGAGAATTTTAATCACTAATTTAAATATTTTATCCAAGATCACTTTTCATTTTTACAAGAGGCTGAGTCATAACATTTCTCTTTTCATTAAACTCCACAGCCCTCTAAGTTGGACAAGCACAGATTTCAAAAATACATTTAAATACATGTTGAATTCTTATGCAGGACCACAACAAAAGCAGAATACATAGATGTCACAAGTTTGAAAAGAAACACACTCTTAGCAAAAGTCTTCACTGGAAAATAATATCATAAATTCAAATCCTTCAGGACTCCAAAATCAGAACAAGAAGGCTGCATAAGAACTCCCTTACCTAGACATGGGATTTGCCAACTTCAAGGTCTTAAAATATATTTCAATGTTTGAGGCTAAGAAAATTAGGAGTAGGAGGCCAGTGGCCGTCTTAAGCATGCTTGCTTTAAAACTACGCAAAATCCAAGTTTGTGAAACACTGTGCTGGTCAAACAAAAAACTGAAGACAGAATTCAGAGTACATGTCATGACTGTACAAGCCTTACCATTAGCACAATAACTGGACTTTTTAACACCTGGGTTCACAATACTTGAGTCTTTCCAGATTAATATCTCCATATTCCATCCACTTATAAAAGCGAATTAGTGTCCAAATGCTTGCTGAATTAACAATATAAAACAAAAGGCTCTTCAAATATTGGATACCATCACCAATAAATTTAATGAACGAGCCATGGAACTGGGAGTGTTGTGCTGCAGTTGGCCTGCACAGGCTTGGGAGCCTGGTGCACATCTCTAATTCCAAATTTAATGACATCAGATTGATAGGTGACATCAGCCATTGTGAGAGTATATACACCACAAATATCAGTAAACAGTACAAAACAGGGCACTTTTTCATGAGAGAAAAAGTCTCATCAGCATAACACTAAGAACTACATCTTGGTCATTATACTCACTTGTTCAAATATACAATGCAAGCTTTTAATTAATGACATTACAGTGTTCTAAAATATACAAGGAAAAATTTAGCTAATGAGGATGAATTTCATATAACAGGCTAACTTAACACAAATTTTAATAACAGCATCCTTTAGAAAGTAAATTTTAAAATCACCTAGAACACAAACATATCAATAAAAGATGGAATGTTTCTCAAAAATAGGAATCATTGTAATACTTCAGATATTTCTTTAGTAAAATAAGCTCCACTAATTACCCATTAACTTGAAAAGTTTAAATAAAAACCTAGTGAATAAACTGTACTGATTTCATCAATTATGAATGGAACTCAAATAACTAAGTTTTATTAGGTACACAGGATACAGAAATTAGAATTTTCAAAGACTTTTTAAAGGGCTACTCACACATAAATGTGATAGCCCTTTAATCCAACAATGAAATACTTGCTCCCTAGAGCAAAAGCTCTGTCACTAGCTTAACTTCTCTGTGCCTTGCCTTCTCTCATCCTTAAAGTATGCATCCACTTTAAGGATTATATAATACATGAAAAGCACTTAGCAAGTTTCTCATACATTTAAAGGGCTTAATAAACCCACACCCCATAATACCACCACATTACTTTGAAGTCATTACTTTTTTTAAAAAAACGTATCTTCACAATGGTCTCTTAGAGATTTTCTGAGACAAGTCTGACACTGTTGGTGGAGACCAAAGATGAGGTGAGTCATTCTAACACAAACTCAGTGAAGGAGAACAAACACATGAACGAAGAAGGCCCAAGAAGCAAAGCACAAGGATGGCCTGGGGATGGAAACGGAGTATTAGCTCAGAAAAGCGTATTTTACAATATGCCAACAACGGCAGCAACAAAGCCAGAGTCTGTGGTAACTAATTATTGTGAACTATCTCTTAAAGTCACTTCAAAAGAATTCTGAAACATTTTGTTTAAATGAGAAGCAACAGCAACTGCTCTCTTTATAGATGAACAAGGTATAAAAAGCCACTGGTAGAAAAACCATAGCAAACCTCTTTCTAAAAAAGCAGCAAACACATTCCTTTAATTGTAATAGCAGACTTCCTGGAGGGTAATGATTTCTGTTACAGGAATCCACTTTTCATTAAAAAAATTCTTTAATTATAGCTAAAATTATTAGCTGTAAACATGAGAGATAAACTATTCACTTTGAACTTTTCAAAAAATACAAAGCATTTTTTCATTTTAAAAATAGCTATTTGATAGCTATTAAACAATGACACAATTTCAAAGTGGTCGGAATAGTAATGACTCCAAAATAAACATCAATAACATGAGTCAGAAATTGTAATATCCTTGAAGGACATATTCACCAATGTCATCATCATTAAAACAATTTTAAATAAAAATAGGAGAAAGTCTAGAAAACAGTATTAAAAATATTTGCAGTTTCAACTCAACTTTCCACTTTTCCCACCAAGCAAAGAAAACCACTGGCAAGTTCAAGGAGCAGTATAAACATACTACATAGTTTTTTTTTAACATAGCCTACAACCACACACTGTTATTCTGGAAAATAGAAATTTAAAGTGTAGCACAATGGCTTTCAAAGTGTGGTCTGAGGAGGACCTCTGAAAGTCCTCAAAAGCCAAGTGTCACAACTATTTTCATACTACTACTAAGATGTTACAGATCTGTCTCATGAGTTCACAAGTTCATGGTGGAGTTTCCCAGGGCCCACGTGCCATATGACGGAAAAAATCACTGTGATGCCAAGGGACCATAAGAAACTCGCTGCTTCTCAAACCAGGTGCTACAGAGATGTGCAAAACATAAAATAATGTTCTTCTCATTAATTAACTGCTTTTGGAAGACAACTATAGTTTTTATTTAAAAATGGCATCTATGGGGGTGCTTGGGTGGCTCAGTGGGTTAAAGCCTCTGCCTTTAGCTCAGGTCATGGTCCCAGGGTCCTGGGATGGAGCCCTGCGTTGGGCTCTCTGCTCAGCAGGGAGCCTGCTTCCCTTCCTCTCTCTGCCTGCCTCTCTGCCTACTTGTGATCTCTGTCTGTCAAATAAATAAATAAAATTTTTAAAAAATGTTTAAAAATGGAATTTATGTTAACATGCAATGGGTTTATTATTGTTATGTTTAAATGAATGGACACGGTTTTTTAAGTATCTCAGTTATTAATTTCTAATACAGTAATTTCTGGTAGATACAAACTACATAAACAAAAGCTCTCTGGGCATCTTCAGTAATCTGAAAGAGAGTGAGTGCTGCCACACAAAAGCAATCAGTTAGTCTTCTCTTCATTTTCCCAACTTTCAGGAACTGTTCCAAACACGGTGTGTGCTGGGGGCTAGGGCAATGCACAGGTAAAGCACAGACAGGCATCTTCAAATTTACAAAAGGAATTACTTGAAGGAAGAAAGTGATTGCCTAATCTCTATTGTCACAAAAAATATGCCTTTCAATATACCAACAATGTTTGCCACCCTAAAAGAAAATTTTCCTTCCAGAGCAAAGACAGGAGAGAAGATCTGATTCTACTATTAAACCAGGAAAATTTGAAGGTTTTCAGCCTTGTCCTCCTCTTTCTTCAATACTCAACACAACTCTGATGGGTTTATATAAAACCAAAAACAAATCTGAATATGAAAGTCTAAAAGAATTGATTTAAATCCACATTAAAGCTGGATCACTTTTTAAACTAAGGATTTCTATTTTATCAGCACTCATTTAAAGTCAATAAAAGTTCTCATTTACTTAAAAACTTCAAGATAGTACCAGAAAAAAAAAGTCTTTAAAATCATTTTAATAACAACTGTTTAATTCACTTATTTCTTAGATGGAAAGCCTGGGAGGTTATTTAGGTAATGGCCTACAATCATATAGCATAACTTTGTACATATGAAGTGATTGAGACCCAATACAATCTAAAACATAGAAATTCAAAGACATTTCTTAAGTAGTCCCTCCATGAAAAAAGGGCTGGAGAGAAACCCCCACACTGTAGGTATTTCAAGTTATACCCACACACAGCTAAGACCTCTGCAGCATTTTCAATATTAAGAGAAGAGGCATAACATTCAAAATGGGGCAGAGATTTCCGTCTTCTTGCTCATCAAAATAGTTCAGACAAACTATACACTGAGCTAGAGATGCAATGGACAGCAATGCTTTACCAAGTCTGAAACACTACACAGACTTCAAGATTGTGTAACAGCTCATGTAGTCACCACTGGAAAAGGTATTCAACACAAATAAAATGTTTGAAGAAACTGATGTTCACTTCTTTTAATACCAAAGCTTTAAAAAAAAAATGTTTAAACATGGTAAGATAAAACTTTCCAAACACGTATTACATATTTGTATATGTAACTTTACCTTTTCTTGATGACAAAGAGTC
Organism: Enhydra lutris kenyoni; assembly: GCF_002288905.1. Taxonomy (NCBI): domain Eukaryota; kingdom Metazoa; phylum Chordata; class Mammalia; order Carnivora; family Mustelidae; genus Enhydra; species Enhydra lutris. The sequence continues at coordinate 36,593,802 of NW_019154085.1, read as the reverse complement.
AAAGTACCAGACTATTATCAGAATATGATGTCATACAGTGATGTCCTCTAGGCTGTCCTGGCTGTCCTTAAACTAAATGGTCGACAGGTTTTCATGGTTTGTCTATCTCCTTCCAAACTGTCATTTCTGAACTGCTAATAATACACTAGGGCTGGGAAATCAAATAATCAAAATTTCACATAAAAACAAACATATAGAGACTTTGTGACTTATGTGTGTTGCTCAAAAGCATTTAAAAAGAATTATTCCAAGTTTCTCAGTTGTGTTCTGTATTGATGAAGACTGCTAGATTACGTCTTAATGAATGAGGCATTACTGTACATAAATATTTAAACAAGTTCATCTATTAACAAAAAGATATAACTAAACATTAGTATCGTTGCCTTTTTAAACAAAGTATTCTATAACTTTAAGGTAACACTGGGTTCCAGTTTGTTTTCCCCCCAGAAATGAACATAAATAAATGTCCTATTTTAATAATATCAGTTTGTCCAAACAAAGGAAGAAAAAAAAAAAACTGAGGTGCAATCATGTCACAGTTAATGCATGTCTGCTTCCAATACATTCAAAGACAGTATTTTTGTTTAAAAATCAATAGTTAAAATAGGACTTCTGCAGTCTGAGAATTCAAGATACTTAAAAAAATTTGTAAATACACATACATGCAAATTCTTCATATATACAAATTTTCACAAAATTAAGAAGTTGCAAAGAAATTAGAAGGATTACGGTGAATCTGACAAGCTACATTTAAATGCTTTACCACTGACATATTCCTGAATATAGCAGTCATAGTAGTTTTAATAAATTTTCTACATGGCCTTTTTTATAAAATTTTATCTTTTAGACATAAAAGTTAGTCACTAGAAGTCTTCTGAAATTCTAATTTAAGAATGCAAGATGTTCTCAATTCACTACTCATATTTTAAGGCCACTTTGGTAAAGGCATTGCAGCAAGAACACAAAAACAATAGCATATTTTCTAATATTTATTTTTTTCACCTGCAAACTGTAGCAAAACATGATCAGCTTTATTATGCAGACAGGTATCCCTCTACATTTTTAAAGAATTTAGGTATGTATAAATAGAAGAGCTCTTTAGAAAGGAAAAATTCAAGAATGAATAAAACCTTCCAATTTTGACTTTGTAACTTTCCAGTAGCAATGGTTAAAATGATTTTAGGTCATTCATTCCAAGATATATGACAGCACCTTAAAAGTGGCCGATCTATTTCCCCAGTAACATTTCTCACATAACAATGTGTTAAAGTTACAAATACTGATATGCACAAATAGCTAATTTCTAAGAAAAATATGTACAGTACTGCAGCATAATGAATGTGGTATCTGCAATAACTTAATATTAGCCAATTTTTAATATACATGATACCGCTACCTTTTCCTGCCAATTCACAGGTTAAAAGTTGTTACTGGAGCCCTCTGTTTTGCACATATTACCTGGTGTTTAATACACAATGCAGGCTTTTTAAAGACTTCTCCTGTGTTTAAAGCTAAGATCAGTGAAACAAGACAACAGTGCAAGAGGCGGAGAGATGTAATGTGACCACGTAAAAGTTCGTTCCAGTAAAGTGTCTATATAAGGCTATAAGAAAGGATTGGTTGATGAGCTTCCTGTTGGAAATTGTCCTGTTGGTGCACCAGTCTAAAGGAAAACGTAAGACAAAATAAAGACACAAGTAAGGGTGGTATACGTGTGAAACTATGAAAAGATTTAACTTTGATTAATTAAATGAGACAATATTTAGATTAGAAATTATTTTATAGTTATTGGCAATCATATTTATTCATTACTGTTATTAGCAACATGATATAATAAAACTATTAGGTGTCAGAAGCTCTGTTATGGCCTTTAATATCCATTATTCCACATAATTCTTCTAACAGAATCTAAGAAAGGACTTGGCCCTTAAGAAAACACATTTATGATTCAAACCAAATCTGAGTCCAAGCCCTTTTCACACAGTTCACTAAATCTACAGCTTTTCATAAAGCATTACTTAGACAAGAAAATAGATAAGTTTCATGCTATAAAATAGCTTATTTATGTCAGTGCTTTGATTTGCAACTGAGTAATGTGGGTGTGTGTGTCTTTTTTAAGTCAAAAAAGGATCATGCATGATAGCTGCATCAATCTGCAAATTCTTTTACTGTCACATCAGTAGAATAGTCACATCTTGCTTTTCCTAATTTAGAGATAACACACAAATTATAAAGTGCTTAAAATTGCATCTCACTTACCATAAAAGGATTACTAGATACTCCAGCAGCTGCAACTTGACCAAAAGGGGTTACCACTGGCTTTGTTTGTCCAAATGCTGCAAAACCTGCACCTTGTTAAAATAGAACCACCAATTAAAACCCATACCTTTCAGAGACAATCTGATGCTCATAAAGACTCATAAGAAGTTTCAGAGAAATTCCTACTAGAGCAACAATAATAAAATATCAATGTTTAACTGTTGAGTCTTTCAAATACCAGAGACAAACGTCCTGTGGCACAGGTAACAGTCCATACAGCTTCTCAGAAACGGTTTCTTCTCATGTGTCTCAGCTATGTAAGCTGCTGACATGTGAAGAACAGAATTAATAGATGACCTGTGACTATCTGAGACTAGATGTGAGCAAAACACAATGGATTCATGTGAACAGCACAGTATTTGTTAGGAAATATTTTATCATTATGGTTCTGCCATGGACCTTATTTCCAAATTTTTATCTAACCAGAGACACTAAGTATAGATAGGCAATTTGAATTTAAGAATAATCTTCAAATCTATGGACTTTCAAACTTCAGCAAATAAGCTTCATAGATTAAAAAAAAAATCCCTGGCTTCTAGAACAAGTAAACTCTAACCACAATACAGTTACCCACTTGGAAAATTAAGTCTATGTCTCCCACATACATAGATTATACAAAAGAGCAGATCCACAAGTTTTCTGATGCAAAACAAAAACACTCAAGGTCTACGAAGTTTTCTCTTTTTTTTTTTAAACATTTTATTTATTTCTTTGACAGACAGAGATTACAAGCAGGCCGAGAGGCAGGCAGAGAGAAAGGAGGAAGCAGGCTCCCTGCTGAGCAGAGAGCCCAATGCTGGGCTTGATCCCAGGACCCTGGGATCATGACCTGAGCCAAAGGCAAAGGCTTTAACCCACAGAGCCACCTAGGTGCCCTACAAAGTTTTCTTTTAAAATCAACAGACATATTAGAACAAACAAGAGAAATTAATAAGAAAGAGAGTGGGGCGGGGCGCCTCGGTGGCTCAGTGGGTTAAAGCCTCTGTCTTCGGCCTAGGTCATGATCCCAGGGTTCTAGGATCAAGCCCCGCATCGGGCTGTCTGCTCTGCAGGGAGCCTGCTTCATCTTCTCTCTCTCTCTCTGCCTGCCTCTCTGCCTACTTGTGATCTCTGTCAAATAAATAAATAAAATCTTTAAAAAAAAAAAAAAAGAAAGAAAGAAAGAAAGAGACTGGGGCAGTGGGGAGGGAGCGCCTGGGTTGCTCAGCCAGTTAAGTATCTGGCTCTTGGTTTCGGCTCTGGTTGTGATCTCACGGGTCTGAAACCGAGCACCTTCTCCAGCTCCACTCTTAAAGGAGAGTCCACTTGAAGATTCTCTCCCTCTGTCCCTCCCCCAATTCACACACAGGCTCTGTCTCTCTCTCTTTCTCTAAAATAAATCTTTAAAAAAAAAGAAAAAAGATAAAAGAAAAGACACTGGAGATTCTAAGAAGGGGTACTCTTTACATAGTCTCTGATTTCTCCTAAATCTATAACCTGGTCACAAAAACTTACCAAATCATTCAGTTCTCTAAGGCCCAAACCAACGAAGTGGACTTATAGCTAGCCAAGTGAAAGATCTTACCATTGGGCTGTTGAGAAAAAGCTGTCTGTTGAGGAAAAGCTGCTTGGGCTGGGAAGGCAGGCTGCTGGAAGCTGCCGCTGAAGCTGGTGGGAAGACTATAGGGAGCAGGAGTTCCGAAGCCCGCGGGCATGCTCATGGAGGCCGTGCCAAAGGTTGCAGCTGACAGGAGAAAGCAAGGGCTGATAACTAATACACAAAAGAGCAGGTTTTGCTCTTCATACCACACACTACAGAATGATTTCACTTGAAAAACATTAACTTGTACACTAAAGGCACCTTAAATTCCAAAACGCTGACAAAATTAGTAATAAGTTTTAGCACTATACAGTTTAACACAATCTATAAAATGTTGTTCTCCTGAAACCCATGACCAGAATGACACTAATAAAGCTATCATTTGAAATCGTAAGAAAATTTCTCAAAGTAATTAAAAGTCTAAACAGCAGTCAACTTTTTTAAAGCCCATCATGCAAGTCACATGTGTACTAATATACATTGGTTTTTTAGTTTTATTTTGCTACATACAGTAAAATCGCCAAAAATTGAATTTTATCCACTGAATTGTCTGTTATAACATAGTAAGTATGTTCCTGATAAAAACAACTTTAAAACTTCTAAAAAATAGTTCACTGAAAATAACAAGACTTATAGGAGAAACAGAGTTAGAAGGAGGCCTCTCAAAAACTATACAGCTTTGTAAACAGAGCCCAAAAGGGCTGGAGGGGAATGGCTTTCCCTAATAAAACCACTAACACAATTAAAAGAACATGTGAGGTTCTTAATACATCAATTCCAAAAGAAATATATGGACCACCATATCTTATTTGAAAGATAAGTAGACTGCTTTGGATAAAGGGTTTAAAGTTAGGACTGCTAAGTTGTAGAGATGCATAAAGACTGCATAAAATGCATACAGATTGAAAAGGGAGTGAAATAAGCATTCTTAGAAAAGATGGATATAGGGTGAATGAGTGTAGTAATCTAGACTGCACTGAAATCGGTGTATTAACAATCACTACACATGTGGTACGCTGCCATCACTCGCCCACTTATGAATTACTTATAACCTAATTTGCATTACAGAAACACATGAAGTAGGGGCACATGGGTGGCTCAGTAGGTTAGGTGTCTGACTCCTGATTTTGGCTCAGGTCATGATCTCAGGGTTAAGAGACTGAGCCCCATATTGGGCTTTCAGCTCTACACAGGGCCCAAGATTGTCTACCACTCCCCTGCCTCTCTCTCTCAAAAAAAAATTGAAAAGGAACGCATGTAGTAGCAAAACAATATATTACTTACTGCTAGTGAAGATTAAAAACAGCACCTTCTGAATGTATGTTCCAGAAAAAGTCTTGGTAAAGTAAGAGCCAATAGTGGTACTTTTAACACAGAATACTAACAATTAAAATAGTGCAATATTATTGGCATGATGCTATCAAAAACATGATAATTCACTGAATTTGATTTAAATTTTTTTTTAAATTTACCAACTTGATCTCTGATTTAAGGCACAGGAATTAATACTGAACATGTTACACAGATTATATTTTATTTTAAAAAAACCTTGGAAGTCATGTTATAGATACTCCCCAAAGAAATCCTCATAATCCTATTGTTTATAACTATGCAATTTTTCTCAATGAACCTAATCAGAATGTCTAATTTTTTTGAAATTATAATTGATGAGAAAACAGGAGAAACAAGCCACTAGAAAGCAAGTGAATTAAAGAATAATAAGCACACTGCAAAGGAAACAGAAGGGTTTCATAACAGACAACAATGCATTGACAAAACTTTGACAAATCACTTTTTAAGAAAGCACTAAAAAGCGAAACTTGTATACAGTTAAGCAAAACCAAACCCCATGGAATAATGTGGTAAATGGTTTTGGTGTATAAAAAATGTGTCAAAAGTGCTATGAATTCAAACTCAAGAAAAATAATCAAAAAAGCTATTAACATTCTAATGTGACCATGGAGGTAAGCGATAATGCTTTTCAGCATTAAAACACAAATCACCACAATTTTTATGTAACTTTAAATATAATGTAACCCCAATGCCACACATCCATGCCCACTCCATTGTAAAACATGGAAAAAACTTAATTCCACATGCAGGGATCCAGAACACTAGCAGAAGCTTCCACAAGCAGGTAGACAGATTGCCACACAAATCCAGGTATCAGTTGTGGCCACCTACCAAAATGAGCGTGAGGGAACACTTGAGAATGCATTGCTCCAGAAAGGCCTTATGGAAAGCCATAAAGAGACCAATGTCAATTAACTTAAGGATAACTATTGTAAAAAAAAAAAGTAAATTTGTTTCATTAGAAAGTACTAAAATTAGAATATACTGTTACAAAGAGGGTAGGATAAGAATATATAATAAAAACATATCCATAAAGTCCTTTAATTTCAACATTCATGACACTAATATTTAACCTGTTTGAAATAAAGGGAAAATTAGCACAATAAATACCAGAGAAAGAAATACCAAATGAAAAAACCATTTATGAAACCCATTTTTAATTAAACACTAACATTTTTTTCATGTCAAGATACAACTATGGCCATAAAAAGACTTTGTAGGCCTCATGAGTTACACCCTATGCTATTCACAGGATTATCTAAAATGACCTAGAATCTAACTTTCAAATCTAAAAAGTCAAATCTTGTGGACAGCATCTGAAGGATGTTTGATTATTTTATTTACAGTTCTGTACACTACCTAGAAATTCATAAAGATAACTCAAGTAAACTAAGTATGACGAGTGGGAAATTATTTAGTGTAAATCATTAGAAAGGTGAGCACAACTTTAAGCTTACAATGTAATGGCTGAAAAGAGAAGAGAAGAGAAAAATTCATCTTGTATAAATCTGATCAGGCATAAATGAGGTCAGAGAGGTTACACATAAATACATATGAAGAACAGAAACCAAATTTAGGTTTTTAAGTACTAGAAATTTTCTGTTGGCTTTAACCATCTGGAGTGGAAATGTTTCTAAAGTATACATCCATGCATTTTAAATTAGTGTACTTAACCAATTAAATGTGGGAAAACAGAACTAGTAAGAGATTAGAGTAGTTAAGAGTCTTGATTCTGTCATTTTCTAACTACAGAATGTTATTTAACTTCCACAAGCTTCTGTTTCCTCATTTGCAAACAGGAGGCAGAGGGAGGGATAACAGTACCTACCTGAAAAAGCTGCCATGAAGATAAATTTAACAACAAATTTTTAAAAAGTACTGTAAATACTCAATGGATATATTTTCCTTGCTAATAACTTTAAAAGATGGATACTTAAGAGATACATCAGTACTGTGTTCTGAATTCAACAAGAGGTTAACTGAGGAGGAAGGATATCATAATAAATAAGTTAGGTCACTCTATGTTTATCTCCTTTCTTAAAATCTGTAAGTCTCTTGAGAAGTCCTGCACTAATAGTAACGGATTAAACTGTTTGCACCAGCGTTTCCCATATATGTTTGGGCATAGAATCCTTTTCCACGGAGTATTTGATAACATCTCAAGAGACATGCTCTACAAAATACACTTTGGTACAAACTGACCTTTAGTCAACAGTGACTGTGACCCAATATTAACTGCCGTAACCTCAGTCTGCAACAATGATGCCCTCATAAGTTCTAGTCTTGCTGCTATAAAACTTTCAGACTTAACAGCTTTTTAAGATATAATCTACATTATCACACTATTTGTCCACTTAAAGTGTAGAATTCAACGCTTTATAATATCTTCCCAGGGTTGTAAAACCACCATCACAATGGAACTGAAGCACATTTTCATCACCCCCACCCCAAGAAATTCCCTATCTATCAGCTGTCACCCTCCCTCTCACCTCCCCTCCTTTCCAGGTCTACAGATGTGCCCATTCTGGACATACCACTTACAAATGGAATCACAGGCTATACGTTACTCTATGACTAGCTTCCTTTAGGCCAATGTTTTCAAGCTCATCCATGTTATAGCATGTGTCAGGACTTCATTACTGCTTATCACCAACCAAATTTCCATTGTGATTATAACATATTTGGTATATCCATTCATCAGTTGCTGGCATTTTGGGCTGTTTCCACTTTTTGGCTATTATGAATAATGCTGCTATGAACATCTATGTACCAGTTTCTATGTGGATGTACATTTTCATTTCTCTTGGGTATTTTTCTTAAAAGAGTGGAATCAGTGGAACCAGCAGAAACAGTGCTGGTTTAAAAGGGTTCTAAACTATTACAACTATTAGATTAGTCATTAATCAATTCTTAAAGTTTAAGGCAAACCCATCAAATCAGTCTCCACCTAGGTAATAAAATAAGGATGCTGGCCTAGATGCTACTATGATTCTTTCACCTCTACATTTCTGTTAAGTTTATCTCGCTGGGGGGGTTAAAAATATCCTTTAAATCGTTCACGCATTCATTAAAATGAAGTTAGGGAAATACAGACTATTCATTCCATAGGAAAGGAGAAATTTAAGAATTATAAGAGAATTTCATAATAATTAAAAATTGTATTAGCTGTTAGATTTAAGGTCTCAAAAGCTCTATTAAAAATGCTATTATAGAATCCTAAAATGAAAAAGATCTTAGGCCATCTTGGTTAACCATCCTAATGAAGGTTTCTATGTAATACAGTAAAAGAAAATTAAAGCCCCAAAGCTTTATAAAGAAGAAAAATGATTAAAATATTTATTTCAAGAAACATTAAAAAAAATTTTCTAAAATGTTTTAAATTTTCAAAGAACTATTATGCAATACCCTCTTTCAAAGGCTACCTCATATTTAACAAAATATTTAAAAGCAACAAAAATATGTCCTAAAGAACTAACATTAATTTTGACATGGGAAATTTCTAAGCATAGTGTATTTTATCAAAACAGTATTTATATTACAATTTCAACAGAAAAATTAGTTGTTAACATTTACTTTTAATAGTTTATAAAAACTTAACAAAGCCCCAATCAAAAGACACAGGGTATCAGAATGGATAAAAAAACAAAACCCATCAATATGCTGCCTACAAGAAACTCATTTTAGACCCAAAGACACCTCCAGATTTAAAGTGAGGGGATGGAAAACAATGTACCATGCTAATGGACATCAGAAGAAAGCTGGGGTGGCAATCCTTATATCAGATGAGATTTTAAGCCAAAGACTATAAGAGATGAGGAAGGACACTCTATCATACTCAAAGGGTCTGTCCAACAAGAAGACCTAACAATTTTAAATATCTATGCCCCTAACGTGGGAGCAGCCAACTATATAAACCAATTAATAACAAAATCAAAGAAATACATCGACAATAATACAATAATAGTAGG